>NC_135429.1:13204563-13504563 GCF_051991245.1 Festucalex cinctus
ATTTGTAAAAAGTAATGTAAATATTTTATATTATAAAATATGATGAGTGTCAACAGCAGTCAATTGAGTAATGCAAAAATTACCATTTGTGGTCCACCGTCCATTTTCTGGCGTTTTGGTTTCGAGTGGTGAAAAAGTAGGAGGTTGCGACACCCACATCCCTCATGGGTGTGACACACCTGACAACTACTACCATTAATGAATTCCATTGAAAGAGCTTGTTTAGCTATGCAAAGAAACTACTTACAACTCAAATAGGAACAACTGTTCTGTTCCGTTCATAATGCCTCATGAATTAAGATATTTCAGTTTCCGAAGCAAACATGTTTTCCTCCGCTATCTGCTCTCTGTTTCAAGGTCTGATTTGTGAATATATGACACATTAATGAATATCAAGAATCTCAAGTATAGACTGCTTTCAAAATTGTCAGTTTATTACCGATTACTCTGGCTGGGATACAGTGGGATACAGGATTATGGTAACCTTGCTCTCGCAAGATGAATTCTCGCGGCATTTGTGAGTTCAAAAACTCCCGAGAATACATCTTGTACTGCTCCTGCTGATAACCGTCATTCCCGAACCACTGGTGGTTTGGACCAATCACAGAGCGACATTGTGTTTGGGGGGGCGGGATATGCAACTTTGACGAAACCAGGAAGCCAGCGCCGACGCCGGAGCTAACAAACAAACCCAACATGGACGAATGGACACTGCAATTAATTCTGTTTTCGCAGATTTACTCACCGTTTCCTTGTTGAATGTCGAACAGCGAGGGACGCTTCGTGCATTTCTAACTGGTAAGACGTTCGTGCTTTCCCCATGTTCGACATGAACGGAGATGACATTTTCACCGTGATTAGTTAAAACAAACGTGTAGAATGTCGCATCGTACAATCAGCTCGAATCATTGTACAGAATTGTCCCGCATTTTCCCGACAAAATTACTGTGGATCGGTACCAGATGGATATTACATATTGCCAGGTTAGGAATATGGGCCACCCCAAATGATGAAGAATCCCTCACCGTTTGCCTTATCACCTCAAACAAGTTAAAAATAATTGTTTCACTTGTTGTTTTTTGCATATTTAAATAAAGTCGGACAATGTAAAAGTGCCCCTTGTATTTGATTTTTCAGTATGTGTTCCTTGAAGGAAAAGTTTGGAGACCTCTGAGGGATTTGGGGCCGTAGGAGTAAGTCCAGGCCAACTAAACAATATTGTCATGCTAGTATAACTGCATAATGGTTATTTATTTATTTATTATTATTTTAACCAAAATATTTTTTTTTTGCAGGAAATGAATCTCCTTAGTACAATTCAGATGTTGCAAAAATCTTAATATAAAATATTATGAAATAAAAATGAAATTAAAAACAAAACACAAAACAGACAAAAACGAGTTACTAGTGTGACAAAAGTTTAATATTTCCATTATTTTTCATGATTTTTATTATTTTTTTTTACTTGCATATTTTAGCTGACAATTTTTGACACATGTAAACCGTCAAAATCAGCTAGAGGCACAACATTGGAATTGGGATCTTGAACCAGACAGTGAGGAATGGTAATGGCATGGATGCACAAAGCTGTTTTTTTGTTTTGTTTGTTTTTATGGAGACAACACTCAAGTATTACTACCCACTCAAGGGCTAATTATACCATTTTTATTGAAGTAGTAAATTGTGCTGTCACTCAAAATGATGCGAATATTAATGGGGTGGACACAAATGTTCTTAAGTTTGTCAAGATTTGTGAGATTAGGAGCCGCGGTACTGTTGGCTTTTTTTTTTTTTTTTTCTATAAGTTACATTGAACAAACAAAGTCATTGTTTCAGAATTCCACAAAGCTCTTAATTTTTCTTTTGACATTAAAGTTACTTTTCATTGTTTTCTCTCTCCCTGCCCCCGACACAATTTCTTTGTCATCTGTCCTTTCTGGTGCTCCCATCAGCGACCTTAAAAGTGAACTCCCCTTCTTTCTTGCTGCTGTCCTTTTTCCAGCTCATCTTTTCACCTGACCTTTCACCAACATTTCATCTATTTTGTTGATGGCAACCGCCGCACTTCAATATGTTCGACCTGTCACTCACTCAAGAGACAAATACTTCACATCCGCAAAAAGAAATCGTCTGAAGCTCCATTATGGTCCCGACTTTATATGATTCAAGATAACAATCGAGGCAACAGATAAACAAAAACAAAATCCATGTCTAAATTTATGTCATTCAAAAAAAAAGAAAAAAAAGAAATGAAAAATCTGTTGTTTAAATGTAAAAGGAAGAATGACTCCAATTTGAGAAAATCAAACACATCATTCAAATCTTTTTTTTAAGTTAAGAAGATTTTCATGAGGAAACAAGTGGACAAAGACGAACAAAACTCCAGAGACTCCAAACGGTGGAAAACCTCAGCTTAATACACTAAATCAAAAACGTCGAGTAAATCTGCTCACCTCACCTTTAACTGCAGTCTGTTGTTTGCACTTCTTTGCTTGCTTCGTGCTGAATTATGCATAAGAGTGGTGCTTGCCCCCAAATCCCAGAACACATTAGAGCTCAATCTCAGCACCAAAGAACACATTTGGATGATTTCGCTATAGATGTGCGCTCACAATCACCTGCCGGAAAATAAGGGGTCTCTATCCACTGTGCAGGGTCTGCATTTTTGAAGCATCATGAATTCAACTAACAATTGTGCGTACCGTGGAAAATCCATAACAGACCTGAAGTATCAGTATAGATACTTGTAGACATAATGAAAATGTGCACCACAATTAATGTCTATGTGTAAAAAAAACATTTCAGGCAATCAAATTTGAGCAATATGTCAGAGTTTGACATTGTATTTTCGACATTGGATCATCTGAAAGTTTATTTTCACTGCCACGCGACCACTGACAGACACAGAAAGAGTTTGACATGCAATTTGGCGGCCTTAGGCAAGACGCTTCCTTAGCTTGGCGTTGCAAGTCATCACAGAACAGCAACAACATCCAGGAGACACTGATAGGCAATTGTCAGAAAGACATACAGCTCCACAAAATGGCTTCTTTGAAAGCTTTGCAGCGCACATCCCAATCATCGATACAGATAAGACTTGCAGACTTCAAAGGGGAACAATGATGAGCGCGAGACGGGGGAGAATAGAGGACGCATATTAGGTGAAGTTTGGCACAATGTATGAAAGCAGGACATTTTGGTGTGAATTTGAAGCATAGCTGCTGCCTTTAAATGAGACGCCTATTTCAGGCTGACACGAGGTAAATGCAAATTCCGTAACTAAAACAGGTATGATAGAAGTTTGCATTCCCTTAATTATGGATCCTAGTTAAAAATCAGCATTCGCAGCGCGCACATGTTGGCACAGGAATGCAGCCGGTTTTAACTTTGCCTTCCGTACTCGTGGAGTGTGACTGAAAAGCCCGTTTCCTGAAAGACTCTTATGAATTTCAATTCAAAGCTGCTTCGTGATGCACAGCCCCAGTACAGGCCTCTCATTATGCAGACACTGGGGGTTATGCGGCGGCTCCGGCACGGGACTCGATGGCAGGTAAAGCCATGAATTGACTTTGGCACAAAATGGCAGCTGCTGCTTTCGGCTTTTGCAGCCGGGCGTACAAAGGCAAGCGGTTGCACAACTGGCATCGCTGTTTTATTATCAAAGGAGACAGATGCTGAACCTGCTCGACCACCCGGTGGCAACAGCGCCCAGACAGTGGAACTTGTAGATTTCTCAATCTACCCTGACTTATAGATTCAGTGATGCTGGTAGTAACTTAATATGCACATTTTAAAGTAATGAATAATGTAATGCATTACTATTTGCAGTCAAGTAATCAGACTATAGTTACTCTCCTAATATCATGAAAATTACTTTAAAATATATTTGCTTCTATTATACAAGTAACATCAGTATGAGCCAGTATGGGCTATTTTATTTTTTTTCTGATTTATTATTATTTTTTTTATGATTTTGATCTCACGGTTTTAGTTATAGTGGATGCCAGGATAATATGGCTGTAACGTGTTGCAAACTTACCAAGCTTATTTGCAATATTTTTAACATAAACATCATGCAAATCAACTTGCAATTGTGCTTGGTTAGTTAAGATCTAATCATGAACCAGAAGTGTTGATATCATCCAAATTATGTGGGTTTTTTTTAGACACACAAATACGGCATATTCACTATAACAATCTATGGGTCTGAAGGGGTTAAAGTGAGTAGCATCGAGATTCTGGTCCCAAATTATCGTTATATTTACAAACAATGTACATTCTGGATGGATGCAAACTGCATTTCGTTGTTCTGAACTTGTGACAGTGCAATGACAATAAAGTTGAATTCTATTCTATTCTATTCTATTCTATTCTATTCTATTATAGGGCGGCACGGTGGATGACTGGTTAGCACGTCCAAGATGGATGGATGGATGGATGGATGGATGGATGGATGGAAATTATAAATGTAGGATGGAAGGAATCCTCCCCCAGTTCCTAAACTCTTCCAAACTACATAAATATTGAGTTATTTTACATTAATAAATTAATATGTTGTATGTAAAGTATAAACAATAAAGAAGCCTTATTTTAGATTTAATTAAACATTATAAAGTTTTCTAGTTTTCTTTCTATTAATTTATTTAGTTTAAACAAGTGGCCTATGTATGTTTAGTGAAATCCATACAATATATATATTTTTTTAATTTACATGTTAAATGGCCTGATTTTGTTTTAATATATAATTATGTTCTGTTAAAAAGTTTTTCATTTTATTTTAATAAATAAACTTTATTCTTTAATGTCACTGTTAAAAAGACACTTCAAATTAAGTGGCAAAACCGTGTTTGCTTATGTTAAGCAGGGCTGTCGGTGTTTGTTGAATGTAACTATTAATGTAACATTTTATCTAGTTACTCTTAAAATCAAGTAATCATTAAAGTAACTAAGTTTCTTTTTAAAGCAAGCAATCAGTAACGTAACAATGTTACCTTTTTGTTGCAACACTATATATCAATTTATTTTTTATGTACAAGTATCTTCTCATTTCGTACAGACAATATGTGTGTCTTGATTTTTTTTTAGGGATTCTCAGTAGGCCCATATGTTTCTCAGCTGAGAAAGCATCCATCTTGTCAGGAGGGTGTTTCATTGTTCCCCTTCCCACCGCCTATGCTGCAAGTGCAACTTTACATGCTACGATGCACCTACGCAATGAGCCAGCGCATGCATATTGAACAGACAAAATGGAAGCGCTAGTCGAGATAGAATGAGGTAATAAAGACGGGCCTATCTGTAAGGGATGTTTTATGTTCCGGGTTAACTGAAAACCAGGAAAAAGCCATTCCCGCTGGGTGCAGCCCCACCGGCTTCTACCTTAGTTAAACGGATGGTGCAACAATTTATGTGAGTGACAGTGGAGAAGTGGGAACATTTAGTTTCTTAGATTTGGCACTCCCAGGGGCTTTTGGGTGGACCGATTGCTGCGAGAATTTCTAGTGAGTCCAAAATTTAAATTGAGTGTGCATTTGGGATGTGCAGCTTGTTTATTTTGCGCTCAAGTTTGAAATTGACGTCCCTGGTTAATTGGCTCTGACTTCATCGACGGTTAATGCTGATCAACGGATTAAAAACTTGTGAATTTATCAACATCGAGGAATACTGTCTCAGACCAAAAGGCTCGAAAGAAGGAGTTTTGTGAGGAATGTTTTGCACTTCATCAAAACACACTGAATAACAAAATTGAGTATCAGCAATCAGACGAACGTGCCTTAAACGCACCAGTGGGAGATCGAGGCTCAAGTAGCTCGCCGCTACATACGTCGCAGCTAGCTAGCGACGAGTTCGGCTAGCTACTTTCTGCGGCTAAACATGTTGCATAGTCGCTTCTAATTCAGTCATCACTTGCATAGCAGCGAATAAGCTACACTTGTGACAATTATCGTTCTCACAAAGGGATACTAAGGAAAGACTGAGAAGTCGTGATAATTGCTAAGCTTACCTAATATTGACATGGCTAGAGCGTTCAACACCGGAATGAAGTGCTTGGCTGATTGTGTCCACTTTTCATAGACGTATGGCCATTAAAGTGTGGAGGACAAAACTGCCAAAATTAAAATTGATTTTGATTTTTGAAGGATGTACAATAAATGTTCTCAAAATTACAGTAAATCTTATCTTTGAAAATCAATGTAGCATTGTTTTTATACCAAGAAAAACAAAAAACAGTTTGAATTTAAGAAATCAAAACAATTGATTCTATTTAAAAAAACAAAAAAACAAAAATGTGTTACATTGTCAGGTCTCTTGGATTAATAACCATAAATGAAAAAAAATAATATTTGAAAATTTCTCCTTAAATTAAGTCATCAATTGGTAATACTGCTATACAAAAAAAACGAAAAAAACAAACAAAACATTTTTAGTTTTTTTTTATAACAAGTGTCCTGTTGAGTACTATCTGACGCAAAAATATCTGAGTGGTCAACCCAAATCAATGATGTTTCAACCTCCTCTTCTTATACAAGTCAAACTTTATACAATCCATTTTGCAGTCATGCCTTTATTCCATCTTTAGAGGAATGGAAAATGCCTGCAACACAGGATGGTTGAGATGTGAAATGTAATATTTATGAGCAAGTACACTTTTGTGCATGTATTTAGCACATTTATTTTCATATCCTCATGCTGGAGCCTATCCCAGCTGTTTTTGGCCAGTAGGCGGGGTCTAATAATTCTTCATTAATAAATAAATAAATAAAATATTCACAGTTGCACAGCTATGAAAAACACCTTGACCAGAGATGAGCATCTTTTTTTATTTATTTTCTTCTTCTTCATACATGGGATTGCGTCCAAAATGATGTCGTTCTCAATGATATCATTGTGAGTGTCTTGCTGCTTTCAAGGCCTGTTTTGAGACATCCTGGCCTATTTAAGATTCAACAGCCTTCATGCTTCAATGCAATGATAAACTTTATTCTATTCTCAAAATAATAATAAAAAAGTTCAGCAGCAGACAACGAGAGGAGGGAGGGTACGGAGGCGGAGGTGAGCTGATAGAAATCTTCAGTGGTTATTATTGTTCATACCAGTATAGGGAAAAGGAGGGGAGGGAGGATATTAAAACACACTCCCACATAAGCATGCACACGCACACACACTCACCTATTTTGGATGAGTCTATCTCAAAGAGCCCCGCCTGGATATTTTCCTCTAAACTATATGGTTACATATTGCTCCAATTTGACTGACCAAATAGTGGATGCGTGTGTCTCAGATTGGGTTTATGCGTGTAAGGGAAAGAAGAGGGTGTCTATTAGCGCGACAAGGAAAACGAGTCTCAGTGACGGCCTAATTAAAAGTGTCAGTCAGTGGGCGGGTGGCCGGGAGCAGGACGAGAACAGCGCGCAAACAAGCTAGTAAGACAAAGAGCCAATTGCCAACCGATCATGAGGATGACAAAGATCTCTTTTAATTTGGAACGACAGCTTACAAAAAAAAAAAAAAAAAGCTTCATTTTGAGGGTATATTTGTTTATGATAAGAGGGTAATCAGCATTGTCGTCATGGCAACTCTTGATCACATTTTTCCAAGGACAATTTTTATTTTTGGACCAGCCTAGCACCTGGTTTGCATAGTTGGTACGAATGTGAATGAATTGTCTGCAGTGCTTCATTGTTAGATAGACTGACATAAAATCAGAAGAACGCTAAATCAATTATCTCAAACCTGTGGCCCGGGGGCCATTCGCGGCCTGCATGATGATGTTTTCCGGCCCCGTACTTGATATTTAAGTTTTGTTGTTGTTGTTGTTGTTTTTGTTACTTACCCTGCCATTCCTTTTTCTAAATCTGCCATTAAAAGAAAAGATGGTGGCAAGAACGGTGAATTTCAAGACATGCTGGGGAATATGCAAAGCATGGAGATTGCTCACGTTCTGAGAAACCAATATAACCGTTAAAGTTCTGAATTGTTGTTAATCAAAATGGAGATTTTTTTTTTTTATGGACACATTTTTGTGGAATACTTGATGTAGCCCATACTAGCTACAGTGGTGTTGTCCAAACTAAGCCCAGGGGCCATTTGCGGCCCTGCATACATTAAGTGGCCTGCAGCATATATTAAGAATGACATATGCTACTAAGAAATTTGTTTTATGTACTCGAGCTTTTCTCAATATGCAAAAAAATTGTTCACGACTAAACAATTAAAATAATTTCTCGTCATAACGCTGCGGTGAATGAAGATAATTATTTTTTACAAGCAAAAATCTGCTTTGTGTCGATTGGTCTAAATTGTGAAACTATCACATGAATGATTCCCATCTAACTGCTTGTAGAATGGTCAAACAACAGATTGCTCCTGTGTAGGTTCTGAATCTCGAGATGAAATTTGGTTGGGGCTGATACTTTCCAGTGGGTTAAAGGGTCTTGACCACCCCAAAATTTTGTAAAATCAAAAACTATTGACCTTGTAGAAAGCTGTTCACATAGCAGTTTCAAAACAAACCCACTAATATATAAATATAATCTTTACTTTTTAAAAACTGGGATTTTTTTTTTTTTTTTTTTTAACTTTGAATAGTATGCCCTTGCCTGTCTCTTAGCCATGTAGCTCCTCTCTGATCATTAGTCTCCCTGGCGCCTTGTCAGACTTGCCCTTTCCCCATGTGTCTGTCAATCAGTTCCTTGCCTCTGACCTGTTTTAATGATCACTGACAATGCATATTGTGGGCCAAGTTTTAAATGAAGGCCACTCATGCACTTGTTTTTAGACAATCTCATGTTAATTCGAGTCTGTTTGAATTATTATATTTTGGTCTGGGGTCACCATTTTCCTACTCCTAGGTCGCATTGAAAAATACAATATACTGATCAATCACGCTGATTAATGAGCTGGATATGATAATTAGAAATTCATATAGTGGAGGTGATTTTGTGTATGTGCACATGTATGCCTGCCTGATGTGTGCCGGGAAAGTGTTAGCTATTCACCCGACAAGCTAATTAGTCTGTCACCAACCTCCCGCGTTGGATCATGAAGAATTTGGCTGCCAGTCTGTAAGACTCACTACTCGCTGTTTTACACAGCAGGATTCAACAGAGGCTCTTTTAACAGAGGCACCTTACAAGGTACTATACAGACAACATCCGACCTGTGAAAAATTCTCAAGTTTTATGATTATTCTGCCCTTTGGCCGTTATTTTGTTGTGTGTTTTTACCATTTACCTGTCGAGAGCGTTTCAAATTGCATTGAAGTCTGCCCTTCAACCCTGAATTCTATATACACGTTATTGTGTGGCCACCCTCCCCCGAGCTTTGTCTGGATATCATAGTGGCCATCACACTTTCCATGACAACAGTACCAAAAAATAAATAAATAAAAATCCATATCCACAGCATACATGGCTAAAAATTCCGCGTGCCTCTTCATAGCCTCCAATTATAGGCCAAGAGGTAGGCAATTAAAATTCCCATCACAGAGTGACAAAGCATCTTAAGTGGCTGTGCTATAGTCCTGAAAAGTAGCTTGATGACTCTATTCATTTAGTGCCTGCTGAAGCCTCACCTTCCCATCACTTCTAATTAAGGCGGCAAAAAAAGGATTCAAATGCCTCCATGCAGAGTGCTGAAGGCGGAGAGCGGAGAAAAGGTAGAGAGGTGTGAAAGTGGATGGGGGAAAAAAGCTATTGGGAACCTGATAAAGAAAAGCAAAGTTTTGTTTATTGACAGCAAAGTCGCTGTCATTCAGACAAAAAAAAAAAAAAAAGCAATGTCAAAAAGTCCGACAGATGTGATCCCAGCCAGATTATTACTTGCAAACTCATAAATATTCATATAAGGATGCACTCTCACATAAATTGGTGGTTGAAAAACAAAACAAAACAAAACAGTCACACTCAGCTCCTTCTCCTGGATTAAATTCAGACTGACAGAACTGTTAACAAGTAGTTAGCACATCTGCCTCGCAGTTAGGCTAACATTTATGGTGACAAACAATAGTTAAAGCTGCACAATAATTGGATGACATCCAACTGATGTATTACGAGGGGAAGTAATTTAACCCACAATATATTGATGTGTTTGAAATATTTTTATAAACACCTTTGGATGAGACATACTGCTGACTTTTACGCAGATGGCGCAGGTTCAGTTCCAGGTCAGTGCCCCAATAGCCCACCGACAGCGGGTCCCACGGATAACACAGACATGGGTGGGTAGACTCACGAAGGGCACTCAGCGTAAAAACATGCAGGGATAGGAAACTTGAATGCTGGAGGGGACACAATTTTTCATAACAGCCACTGAAGGGCCCACATAGAACCGCACAATCTCTAACCTGATGTATGACCCCAAAAAAAAAAAAAAAAAAATCTATTTTAAATATGGACAAAATATGTGCAAAATATGTGCTCTTAATATATTTATTTCATAAAAATGACCATTCAAGGACTGCACAAAACTGCTGAACAGAAAACCAACTCATTTTGCAATTTTCACAAAAAACAACTCACTCAAAATGTGTTATTATTGAGGTACTATGTTTGTCCTGCATATTATTAGAAATCCGCAAAAAATAAATACATTATTAGGCCTACTCACGTAATTTAAGGCAGTATAAGATCCACTGTAGGCACAAAAGTCTGCCATCTAGTCGTGAATGGTGATATTACAACTTAAAATGACAGAAGATCCCTGTTCAGCACCCGCTGTTTTGCATATTTTGCATTAATTTTTAAAATGTTTTGGGTCTTTCCTGGTTGTTTATTTTCGAGATTTTCATCCTGATTTTCACGTTTTTTCAAATATTTTCTTTTGATTGACTGCATGACGTAAATGTATGTGTGATTAAATAATTATCAACACATTCAGCTCTTGTCTGTGCGCTTCTTTAGAAAACAGTTATACACATTTTGAAATGATTTTCTTTGTCTTGGTAATGCATCCATTTTTAAAGCTTAGACTTTTAAAAAAATAGTATTTTTGCTCATTTTTCTGGTGGTTTATGGTTCATGATTTGGAAGCCTATTCACAATGTTAATTAGACTAACACTAATTTCCAAAATATGCTTTTGCAGGTATTGAAATAAAATAAAATAAATGTCCAGTCTTATTAATACTACCTACAATGATGTAAATAGTAATACAATATAGTACAACATATACTGCTATTTTTTTTTTTTTTTTTTTTTTTTTGAGTGTTTTTCCCAACCTTTAGTGAGCCATGTTCCATATTTGACATTCTCACGGCACGCCACCAAACAAAAGCACAGAAGCGCCAGTAAAACAGGCCAAAATCCAGATGTAAGCTCGGGCTAAAGACTAGTTGCATATAATTTGTGGTTTACCAGATGTGAGAGTGTAGAAATAAGTCAAGTAGAGATTCAAACCTTTGTGCAGAGGGAGCTGTTCTAATTTCTATGGTGAGGGCACTCCAGAACCCGAATAGATCGTTCTTGAACTAACCTGTGGACCTTTTTTTTTTTTTTTTAGCTTTCAGAATCAAAAAAGATCAAAATGTTGTAAGGATCGGAAGTTGTGTTATGTTTCATGGTTGGCTCCTCCACATTGACTCATCCAGTGAGTTCCCTGTTGTCTTTCCTGTCCTCAAGCACGACAACGACACACAGTTCAGACAAAAGGTTGCTATTGTCCGGACAGCATCTATGGGCGTCTGCGCTAACACCTTATCCCTCAGCCCCTTTTCCCTCTGCACCCAGAAGGCATTCTGCTCACATCGTGACACCACTCACCTCTCCTCATCCCTTCAACTTCTATATTCAAGCGCTCCCTCTTCCCCTTCGCCTTTATTCGTCCGTCTCTCAGGCCCGTGTAACTCCGCGGGGACCAGCCATCTAAGCAGAGCCAGTAATCCTCTCAGGATATTGAAATGCCAATCCTTCCTCCTCCCTGACCCACCCCATCACTACAGCCATCCTGCATTCCTCTCTACTTCTCTGCCTCAGCTAAAGGGCTTTGGAAGTACCACCAGGGGCCGAGACATTCAACCCGCGTGTGTTTTCCATCACACACACATACAAAAGCTGGACAAGCCAGAGGACGATACCATAGCATCCCATCGCTCTTGCACATATAAAGATCCAATGCACAGAGTTCAAGGCATGCGAGACGGGTGCAGCAAACGCACGAAAAACGCCGTCCAAGCACAAACGGGTCGGCGCGTGCACTGCAGATGCACGTACACGGCTACACACAAAATCCACAGCTCGATAAGGAGCCGTGGGTAATTCTGATCCCCCATTTATCCACCCCATGCAGCATCTACTCACGCAACCCCTGCTACGTTTCTATCCCCAACCTACAATTTATCCATCCATCCATCCAAATATGCAAAACTCGCCTCGTGCCTCCAATGGCTTGGGGGGAGAGTGATCAAAAAAAAAAAAAAAATCCATCTGTCTGGGAGCAATCCACTGTTCCTTAACAAATCTGTCAACAGATTAGGTCAACTCGTATGTTGTTGCTGCCAGGCGGAATCAGTGTGTCATGAAAAACAATTCAGGAGGAAAAATGGTCCATCTTGATCTTGCTTGGATTATAGCATATATTGCTATCTATAAATAATAAAATAACATTAAAAATTACAACTTATTCAACTTTCATTTATTCGAATCTTAACAACAAAATAACTCCTGTTACGTCATTTTGTCAAACTCTGTTTTAAACGTCTGAGAGCCATGAGTGACGCAAAAAAAAAGAAAAAAAAAAGGCCTTAGACGGAAATTAATCGCAAACCAAAGCATTACCGCTATTGATTTTGAATTAGATAAGATGACTTGAACATATCTCACCGAAATAGTTTCACTCATTTTTTTTCTTTTAAACACATATTTTCAATCTTGAGGCAACATAATGCTGCGAGGCTCCTGCAAGTCAAGAACAGGTGAAGTAATACTAAGACACTTCTCAGACAGTTGACGTGTCCTCGAGAATTAACTAATTCAAACCCCAAAATATATATAAAATATGTTTTTAAATACTTTGTCCTTAACTTTGAAAACATATTTATACATTTTTTTAAATGTTTTTTTAATGCTAGAGCATACAGAAGGCTTCGATACAGCTTCTGACAGGAAGAGATCACTTAAAGCAAGCAGGTGGTAGCAGAGTATAAGAGATCAGCCAGGGCCATGTTGCAACAAGCTATTTTTGCCATTGTTTTCAACAGGTTTGTAAATAATAATAAAAAAAAAAAAAAGAAACAGATAAATATACTATTTTTTCCTGATGAAAGAAGAGACTCTAATCTTTCTTTTGGTATGTTCCATTTTTTTTTATAGCAATAGAATACAATATTCTGCGGACCTCGCAAAATCAGTCAAAATGCAGTAAAACAACCAGGAGCAAAGAGGCTTGCTTCAGTGAAAATGGCTGGCAGTGAATTAGTTAATAGATTTGTTGCTCAAGTGTTAATAACTTGTAAAAAATAACACTCATGTGATGACTGACCATTAATATGAAAAAATATTTGGACACATGTTCCGTCTGCCAGCGACAATGTGGTTTTAATGGATAATTCACACTGAATGCACTTAAAAAGATGTAGGTGTATGTCAACATTTTATTGAATTGTGTGTCCAGGCATTAAGCCCAACTTAGTCAGAGGCCTTCAATTCTTTGGTGCCCAGCAACCAGATATGAACTATACACCCCAGGCTAATAAGCTTATCATGCCCAGACAAACAGACAAGGCACATGCGGTGATGATAACGAGCGAGATGCAAAAGATTGGGGGAAGAAAATATTGAATTGGACGGTAATGGCATGAGTCATGTTGAATGCACAACAAAAACAAGTATTTCCATTAATGAGATTAAATGTAGGATATACAGTCAATGAAGCATGCTGTTTAGTAACATTTTAATTGTATATAGTATACGGTATTCATAAATGAATGTGATGAGACGGCTGAAAATCATGGATAACAAATCATGTTATCCAATATGTGCTTGTATGTCAAAGACACAAGAATAAAGGCATTCAGAGAGTAAAATTTTGAAATGAAATTCTGCCACACACACTGTTAACTATCATAAACCACATACATGCAGGTAACCTGACTACCAGCAATTCAAATTTGTCCTCTGTAGTGGACCTTTTTAAACCTGAATATCTCCCACCCAGTGCATACGATTGAATTAAATCCTTTTGTGCTCTATAGAGGACATTCAGAGCTTTCCAATGATACCAAATGTTTAGGGGTGGTGCTTTGCTACCTTTATTTGCATCCTAAAAGAAAATGGCTTCCCTCAGTGCAAGCACTTATTAGGGAAGAGGAAAAGTAAGTGTATAACACTTTTTATTGAACAAATTTAGGCTTTAAATATTGTTAGCATGTTCTCTATAACTCTTAAGAACACATTAAAGTATTGTTTGAATTATTTTAACTGTATTTGAGCCTAGCATTTATGTTTTAAAAAATGTCCTCTGTAGTGGACACATCATAGCTTAAAAATAAAAACGTGTTTTTTTTTTTTTCAAAAAAAATATTTTGCAGTATTCCAGTTACTTCATAAAGATTGGGGAATATCAAAATAAACATGATTGGAGAATTTTTTTTTTCCTGTTAGTCAGGAGGATATACCATTAATCACTCCAATAGCAAATGTCAGTCTAAATCTTCCCTGATACTGATTCTTTTCTTCTTTTTTTTTCCCCCAAACGTGAACAATTGGACAGTCTCAATAAAGCATGTTAAGAAAACAAACATGTTGTAATACTGTATATGTATAGCTGCAAAAGTGAATGAAATTTAAGAATTAAAAATGTACTCTAACTTCTTAATCGTAGCTCTGATGGCAACAATTTGAGACTGGAATGGATTCATTTTGTTTCAATATTTCCGATGGGGAAAAAAATGCTCCAAATTAATTTTTTTAAGTTTAAGCAGCATCTGGGAAGGATCGGGTTCAACCTTCGAGGTACCCCAGTAGTTGAGAAGCAGTCTGTGTATTCCCGCCCACCATCACCAACACATTATCACCTGTTTTAAACCAGATGTCACTGATATAGGAAATACTCAAACAGTAAAGACTTCAAAAGCACTTCTAAGCATACTTATATAATATTTTAGTTGGAAGAGAACGTCAAAACCAAAGAGAGACATAACCATACTTTGTATAGTGTTGATTGGAATGCTGAAGTAACTTCTTCTCTCTATGAAATGGGAGGCGGGGGATAACAAGCTGTATCAAGACAACAAGCCTTTAAATTAATGATGTTCGGCTCGCAGTCGAAGTGAAGTCAACGCCAAGAAGGAGCCCATTGAATTTGGAGTATTATATTATGACCATCTCATCAGTCTATATAGTTGCTAATGCTATAGCTTAATGGTTGTGAAGAGGCAGCTGAAAAACAGCGGCTCGAGAAATGAAAGTGGAATGAAGCTTTTCAAGGTTGTGGAGGAGGATGAAAGCTGTACATTTGATACATTTCCACTTCAATTGCTGATTTTTGTTGTTGTTACCAGCAGCTCTGAGCATGAAATACTGGGCCCTTTTCAGAGTAGCAATGTACGAGACAAAGATACAAATGCTTATCCATCTCGGATCATCCATTATTGGATACGGATATTGTTTCTGACTGTACAACTTTCTGAAGCTAGATCAGGGATAACTTAATGATTAAAGGAGATAATTTCCAGTGTGATCACACCACAGAGCCTGACATGACATTTGTCTCTTGACATATGGAATCAAATGTGAGCAAGCTTAGTCGACAGAACATCACACTGGCTGCTTTCATCTTATCACCCAATTTGAATAAAATGTCACCTTTCGGCGTGAAGCCCATTTTCCTCTGCTAAATTAAAATTAAAGCACTAAGCAAACAAAAACAACTCATTTCTCATTGCTTCGCTATCATCTGCTTCCTCGCGGTGCACCTCTCAGTGTCACTATTCTCAATTTTCTAATTAGATTGCCAATCTGAGAAGAATTTAGATTTTGTTTGAGTGAACGATTTGCATTTAAATCAGCATTTTCAAAAACTGAAAGGAGACCAGCAAGTTTGAAAGGAAATATATGCATATATTAGTGTTGTTCCGATACCGATGCTGGTATCGGCAGAGGTGCCGATACTGCATTAAAACAGTGGTATCGGTATCGGTGAGTACTCACAAGTAACATGCCGATACCATTAATTCCAACACTAACATAGGATTTTGGATGCAGCATCTTGTGTCTTGCTTGTGCACGGCATTCACTGATGTGTGACATGTTCACTGCATGCCGATCTAAGATATCCTATTGGCCCTTGAATGCTGTGAACCAATGGCAGGACAACTTTTTCATGTTGAGGGAAAAAAAAAAAGAAAAAAAAAAGAAGGTATCAGTATGGTATCGGTATCGGCCGATACTGAAAAGCTGGGTATCGGAATCAGTATCGGGGGCCAAAAAACGGAATCATAACAACACTAGCATATATATACAATAAAATGTACAATAAAACCTTTTTCTAAGCTTTCATACTCTTGCTAACATAAAAATTGAAAAAAGGTTAAACTAATAGAAATATGTGTGCATCACTGACACAGTAATTGTATAATGATTCATAAAAAAATAGTTAAATTTAAAAATATGTACTGTATTGTAACAAGTGTGACATTGATTTGCGTTGGTCATATTTCTGCCACTAGATGGCATAATGGCATTTGTAAGAACAGTGACAGCTCAGTGCATTTTTCTTTTCATCTTAAGAGCTATCTAGTCTTTAACATGAAGTAGCGTGAAATTCTGCACGTTTTTAAAATTGTAAAATATAACTTGACCCCAGTCTCCACAAATATATAATCATTAAACTTATTACTGCTAAATTTTGATGTGATTTCATTACATGCATGCACCCACACACACACCGTATACATGACTCAAACTATAATTTAAAATAACGTGTATAATTAATAACAATGACTCACCAGGCAAGCTTGTTGACACATTGGCCTGTGTGTAGAACCTCTTATTGGGTAGAAGCTCCGACACGCCATTCAAAGCCTCCACAGTGAAGGTGTAGTTAGTGTTGGGAAGGAGATTGACCACAGTCACTGTTCTCTCCGTCAGACCGACCTGCTGAGGCACAAAACCAATGCTCGCCCCACAGGGCTCGCACTGCCTGCCAGCGCAGCGCCGGCAACCCACGCTGTAGGTCAAATCCACCCTGCCACCTGTGTCGGATGGCGCGTCCCATTCCAAGATGAGAGTGGACTGCTTGACGGTGTAGACCAAGTCTCTGGGAGGTGAGGGGGGCCCTAAAAGACAAATGAATGTGTTCTAGTTTACTTCTTATCAGCTCAGCTCTCAAAGAATAATTGAAGTATCTGATATCAAAATAAAATAAGTCTAACTATTTTGTCCAAACTTTTCCACTAGAAGCTGATAGATTACCGGTACTCCTCTTATTCCTTCCAACATGGAGAATGATGTGTTTATAATAAAAAAACAATAGCAATAAAAAACAACTAATAAATAAAACAAACAAACAAAACTCCAGTTATCCTAGAGTTTCACAGAAGTGCTTTTATCACCTGTATGCAAAATACGTTGCATTCATGGACACCCGAGCTAACGTTTGGGTCAACAGTTTTGTACGTGTAAGGCTCAGCATGGCTGAAAGAGGGGAATGCATTGACCCAGGTTTGAGGTGTCGTGAGACCAAAAGGTTGTTTTTATTAAATCACAGTAAAATGTTCACTCGAGCGAAGCGTGGAACTGCCAATGTGGAGTAAACATTTTTTTGACTGGCATGCAAATACGTTTAAAAGTATCAGCATTTTCAGATGCACTGCAAACATAATAATACATCATAAAGATTACAAATAAACAATGTTTCATTACTTGTCACGAGTGGGGGGGGGGGGGGGGGGGGGGGTGTCAGAGGCAGGACCCAAACGCAGGGGGCAACAAAAAGAAGGCAGGGATGCAGGTAAAAAGAAAAAAAAAAAAAAAAAAAGGGGGATTTAATTAACAAAAAAGGCAAACAAGGTACTCTGTAAAACTACTAAATTACCAAGGGCCAAAAAACAAACTAAAGCAACCAGAAACGACAGCAACAAAAACAATAACTCAACAAGAAGTGAAAGAAAGCAGGGGAACTAAATACACATGGTAACAAGAGACACCTGGGCAAGACACAAGAGGCTTGGGGAGCTGATTGGTCAACACACTTGGAAGGGATGATGCACTCAGGTGGACGTGGTTAGCCATAACGAGGCAAAGGAAGAAACAAGGAATGCATGAAACAAAATCTTACCCCCACAGAACCAAAACATGACATTACTTAATTTTTGAATGAATTTACATCATGATCATCATAACCCCCCCCCCCCCACACACACACACACACATTTTTCACATTCAAGCTTCATTTAAATACATTCTAACGTAATTGCAAATGCATTTTAATGTATTTGCCTGTCGAAAATTCTGACTGCATATTGGCTTTCATATCACCCAAACTGTTATTGTTTATACCGTAATTTGGAGAGAAACTGTATGTTTAGAAAAAGTATTTAAAAACTGAATGTAACTAATTAGGGTTTAAGCTTTGTGAATAATGGAAACTCAAAATGCATCTTTATGTTCAAAATTTAACTATGTAGTAGTATCCCGGTAGAATGTAAACAGTTTAAAATATTCTATTTTTTTTGGGTCGAATATTTAAGATTTGATATTTCATGTACCTAATCTAAAGGCCTGAAAGTGTTGCGTCATTATCATGGATAACATTTGCCAATATGCCATCAGTAAATAAAAGAATGTTACTATGGAATGTGTTGGAATGGGTGAGCCGGTACAGGTAGTCTACAGTACGGTCCATACGTTGGTTTTTGTGACACAGTTAGGTACAGTTTCAGTATATTTAACCGTTTTTCTTTCTCAAAATGATCCCTCTAATTTTGGTTGTAGGCAAAAACTGCATTTTGTAGTGTACGGAATATAACATTTCCTGTTAATCAATTGTAAATCTCTTCTTATTCCTTGACTATTTGCATACACTTGACAATACAGTAGTACCAAACATTTATTTAAAATTATAAGATATGCTGTAAATAAAAAAAAAAATGCTTTTGTAACTGCTGGATTAAGTGGTCATCTATCTTGTGTTTGCTTAAAAAGTACGGTTTCAAGGCTCACTTGCAGACACGAAAATGTCTTTCAACAGTTTTGACACTTTTTGTCTTGTATTTAACTGTGATACCGACTTTAATTTGAATAAATAAATCCGGTGCTGCTTCAAATTTCTGTCTCCACTCCTGCTTATCTACTGGACGTTTCATTTTACCACCACAGACTCCTTTTCAAGCAGTAATCCAGCTCAGGTTCTTCAGGACCATCTATCTCCATACAAAATGACTGCATTCTTCAAAATATATCTCAAATACATCCTAAAATTTCACGTCACGTTTTTCACGTTAATAAATGAGTTCAATATGGACTAAACTCGGTAAAACCAAGTAATGTTGTAGGTATAATAATGGTTCGCATAACAATTTCATCTAACAGGATGGTGTTGATTCTGACAGACAAAAGCCTCTCGCTAAATTTGAATAAGCTTTAATAAACCCCTGGATAATGATGTGCCGCTGCCTCTAAATGAATATATCCCATCCTCATTGTCTTCTCTCAGATCAATACAATTTTGAGTTACATTTTAATCCTTGGTGTGCTCCCCTCCAGAGCATACAAAGTCATTAAGACTTCAACGTCTACGTGCAGAGCTTTTGCATGTCATTTGAAACCCCCCCCGAGTGCTCACAAATACAATACGGTGCAGGTCAGCTGACTGAATTGAATCCTCGCCGTGCCTTGACTGACCTGTGCATGTCTTTTTCCAGAGCTCAAGAGAGCCGAGGTCCATTAAAGCCCATGCATTTTAGATGTCAATGTGTGTGTGTGTGTGTGTGTGTGTGTCCTACATGATGAATAAGTAAAGGTGCGTTGCCATGTGCGTGAGCAAACCACAGCTGTCCCCCAACTCCATCGGAACCACGTTGAGAACAAAATTACATAAGATCAAGAAGAACATTTAGTGTGGAACCACATCATGCATTTGATGTCGACCCAGCTGGGACTTGATTTGCGTCTGCTCGGCCTTGCGAGGAGAACTTTCCTCGTTTCTGCTCTTCACTTCAAAACTGAGTGTTTCATATTAAAAAACATAACTCGCTCCCTGACTCATATCTCTCCTATCTATTGCTCTTGTTGTACACTCTCTATCTGAGACAAACTTGCTTTAAAAGCAAATTTACATAAATCCTATCAGCCTGCAAAAAATTGTTTGCTGCAAAATGTAAAGCAAATTCAAAAGTAATGCACCTTTTGCACCTATCATTAAAATCTACAGACATTCTGCATTGACAGATTACTCCAAGCTACTAGTAAATAAATAATTCTGTTTCTGTTTTGTCATTCTTGCTTGGAAAAAAAAAATTTACCTCGTATGACATTGGAACTAACATTAAAGTCACTTGTCGAAAAATGTGGAAAGCAATAACATTAAATAACACCATATTTAAATAGAAAACAACCAAAAAAAGTTTATCCTGTGCAATATTCTTGATGTATCATGTTGATAATATTCATGAAATGAACCCAAAGATCTAGAATTTTTTTGTGCACAAAAGGACATTTTTTACTCAAATACCGTTCACAATAACACGGATGTCATAATAGATGTTATTGAGCACTTCTCCTTTGCCAGCATAACACATCCACCTCACAGGTGTGTGGCATATTAGATGCTGATTAGACAACATGGTTATTGCATTGTGCTTTAGTCTGCCGACCATAAGTGGCCACTCTAAAAAGCACATTGCAGCAGACGGTGCAAGTTTTGAGAGACTGTGAAAATGCTTCGTTGACTGTCCACCACACTACTGCACATGAATTGAATGTTCATTCCTTTACCATAATTAAAAGTAACGTGTTCTAGAGAATTTGGCACAGTACAGACCATACCAGCCCAGGACCTCTTTATCCAGAATCTTCATCTATTAGACCAAGAAAAAATAAAATAAATAAAAAAATCCCAGTTTCTGAATGGCCAGAATACTCATTGGACATATCACTCATTGAACATTTTCGGGATGCTCTGGGTCAGAATTCAAATACTACTTTAAGTACACAAAAAAATTGCCTGACAGTCTAAAAAAACAAAAAAACAAAAAAAAACCCACACCAAACAAGCCACTATGCCAAAATTTTCATTTAAGGCACGCAAGTACAGAGAGGCACAAAGCAATCTAAACTTGTGCAATCAAGTAATGTGACCATAAGTGCAGTATCAACAAGGTTGTTTTTGTTGTTGTTGTTTTTTGTTTTGTTTTGCTTAATAAAAAGTAACAAAGTAACTAATGAAATAAAATAAATAATAAATAAAATTTAGGGAAAAAAAATCTAACTGAAACTAAATTGGGCCGAATCCTCATAAGTCACAATTTGGTAAATTTCATATTTTTGCAAAAAAACAACAACACTATACTACTGGTTAGTCTGCACATGTGGGTGTTTTTTTTGTTGTTGTTTTTTTGTTTTTTTGTTTTCTAACACATTACTGTGTAACACATTAAGTGTTGAAGACGGTTTACTCTCTTTGACAATGCAATGTTAATGATTGAGCAAACTTGCCGTTTTTGGGGTCTCCTGAAAAGTGAGGATTTTGGAAATAGAATGTTTTCAGCGTGACGCCACCGATTTACAAAACTAACAAAAATTATTATTACGACAAAAATTTCCTTTCATGTAGAATTTCAACTAGCTTTCTTGCTGTCATTCATTTAAATTTAAATGGATTTTTTTTCCAAAAAATAAAAAACAAATAAATTTAAATGAATGACAGCAAGAAAGCTAGCTGGTAAAAGGAAGTCAAACCGTCGCCTGGTGGCACCTTATGTTGCCTAATAGTGACATCATCAAGCGGGAGCCAATCAAAAGCACCACCAGATGACATCGCTCCTAGTTGACAAACTTGCTGTTTGTTCTGGCTCAGATGGATCCTCTGCTTTCGTCACTTAAATCAGTCTGAATTGTGATCCTAGGTAGCAAGTGCTCTCCTTTATTGGTTCATATATTAAAAAAAAGCATATATACATATATATTTTAAAGTTCATACACAGTACAACTGAGTTTATTACTTATCAGCAGGAATTCAAGCCATAATTCCCCTTTAGAAGTTGACAACTTGGCAAACAAGTGATGGAAAGCGACACTATCTGATTTTTTTTCTTTTTAAATCTTGCACAAGAAATACATTTTTTTAAAATAAAACTAATAAAAACTAAACTTAAATGAAAAAAAAACACTGAAAGCTAATTAAAATTAACAAAATTTTAAAAACTAAACTCAGAACGACATTAAACTAACTATGGCTCCAACTATACCGTTCTTCCTCACTCATGTTCTTATTGATTAAATTCCAGATTCATGAAAACACAGCTCCTTCTCTTACTCCCTTTTTCTCTATCCATGTGGAGGATTAGCCAAATCCGGGGATGATCATAATTACTGAATCAATTGTGTAATTAATGTGGCCATTAGGCTGCTATAAATGTTATCGCACGCGGATCGGAGAGCTCAGCAATCAATATTGTAATTAAACCACACCATAAAAGCCCGTATGACCGCACACTCATGAATCTGCGTGCGCACGCTGGTGAATGTGAACGTATGCATACAAAACATGTACACACAGACCTAGTGACCCTGTGGTTTTAGTGCCCTGAGTACTCCCAGGAAATACAGCCCATTATTTTGCCATCTAATTACTAAGCTGTTCTCTATGCAGGAATCAATACGGCTCCCCTGTATGGTCTTTGTCCGATTGGCCCTGTAATGCATCTTTATTGGAGCGGTGTGGTATTTGGCATGCAAGGAGAGATGTGTGCGTTGAGGGGAGCGCAGGATGAGGGATGAAATGATAATGTGCAGACAGTGGGGATGAGATTGTAGCGTGCGGCGTGTGCTTGTTGCTCCAGGACGGAGGGAAGAAATTTCAGTTTGACAGAAGGATGAAGAATAGTGTGGCAATATGTGCCCGTATGAAATGGATGAGCCGACGGAGAAAAGAGGAAATGAGAAGCGACAAAGGCGAGCGGTGAGTGCTGGTGATGAGTTAAAGGGGACCTATTATGCTCATTTCAAGCGCTCGCTCGCTCGCTCTGTTTTTTTTTGTTTTTTTGTTTTTTTATTCAGAGACTACAATTATTCAGAGTTCAAAGCTGCAAGGCGAAAACCTCTGCCAAGACCACACAGTAAATTTTGTAGAGTACATTTTACTCAAAAAAAAAAAAAAAAAAAAAAAAAAAAAAAAGCAATTTGGTCCAACTCTAAACAAAGTTTAATTTACACTTGGAAGAGAGTAAAATATTAAGAGTAAATTTTACTCAGAATTTTTAGTGTTTAAGAGAGAATTGGGCTATCCCATGACAAAAAGCTACTAAAGTTTTTCCACATAGAAATTTTAAGACATTTTTTTTAGCACATTTTACTAGTTTATTCAACAAAAAAAAAGTTACACAAGGATCAAGGAACAAACTCCCGACCTTCATCTTTGGAGACGGCCACACTCTATCACCTGAGCTATGCCACCCCTACTGTTTGCTAACATCCAAAAGGAGACCAAAACTGATGAGGCATGAAGATTCCAGCTGACACGAGCGATATACTAACAATTGGAGTGGCATACATTCCACAACACTTTAGTGGAAAAAAAAAAGAAAAAAAAAAAAAGTAAAATTTAGTCAAAATCACTCCTTGCAAAATTTGCTTAGAGTTTGAGTGAAAATTCTTTACTAGTTGTTTTTGAAAATTCTCTTGTACACACTATAAATACTTCGAGTAAAATTTACTCTGAATATTTTATTCTCTTCCATGTGTAAATTTTACTCTGTTTAGAGTGTGACCAAATATACTCTTTTTAGAGTAAAATGTAGTCTACAATATTTACTGTGCAGCAACCTGACATTATCATTACTTTTATGTTATACACACATTTAAAAAATATATTATTAAATATATATAAATACATCATCATTATTATTATTATTATTATTATTATTATTATTTTCTTCTTTTTTTTGCATTTTTTTAATGCAAGTGATCAGAAAAAGAAAAATATAAGAGATGTGTAATATAGATTGGGATATATTAATTATTTTTGGTACAAAATTTAGCAAGAATTGTTGAAGTTGACCACATAACGTGATGTGGCAGGCGCCCGATTTGGCCCCCGAGCCTTGAGTTTGACACCTGTGATAGAGCATCAGTTTTTTTTGTTTTTTTTCCAGATCTTCAAAGAGTTCTTTGCCTTGAGGTGCCATGTTGAACTTTCAGTGACCAGTATGAGAGAGTGTGAGAGCTGTAATACAAAATTTAACACACCTGCTCCCAATTCACACCTGAGACCTTGTAAGTTGTAACACTGGGTCACATGACACTGGGGAGGAAAAATGAGTAACTGTGCTCAATAATTGCAACGTTTTCACTTAGGGGTGTACTCACTTTTGTTCCCAGGGGTTTCGCTAATAGCTGTATTTTGAGTTATTTTGAGGGAACAATATATTTAAACAGTTATATAAGCTGTACATTGACTACTTTTCATGATGTCAAAGTGATATTTTTTCAGTGTTTTTCAAAAAATATAATTCAATATCTGTAGAAATGTGAGGGGTGTATTTTTCTATCAAATTGTAAAGCCTGCTGAATTCTGCAGTACATTGTGGTGCTCTAAAACCCAGTGACAGCACTGAAGCAGAAAAGTACAAAGTAGTTTCTTTTACTTGGCTCAAGCTCATTATTTGAATATGTTCAATGAGGGGAAAATCATAATAGCCTACCTTTAGTCAGACTGCAATGAGGTGGTCCATTGAATGACTCTTGTGCATAATGCTAATATCAGCAAATGCATGCCAAATAGTTGAAGATGTGTTCGATGTGGAGCGGATGTAATGGTTTAAGATAAAGAAAATGGCTTATGGGTTTATTTTACACGTAATGTGAACCTAATGTTAGATATAAAACGAGGGAGGAATATCGGTGCGGGTAGGGAATAAAATGTTAAATAAAGACAAAAGAGGTGGATGGAGAGAGAATATGTGTTTAGGAGGCTTTTCGGGGCGAAGGCACAAG
The DNA here is from genome assembly GCF_051991245.1 of Festucalex cinctus. Lineage (NCBI taxonomy): Eukaryota > Metazoa > Chordata > Actinopteri > Syngnathiformes > Syngnathidae > Festucalex > Festucalex cinctus. The sequence continues at coordinate 13,229,709 of NC_135429.1, forward strand.
GTAAAATTTGTTACAGTTAGTGGAAAGTAGACCTTGAAACATGGAATGTATTTTTTGTTCTCTCCAGGGGAGCATCAACTACTAAATCATATCAAATCAGGACTGGATTTAGCCGTTATCTCCACATCCTTGGTATCTAAATCTGCACAAAATGAAACCAGCCTGAAAAAGTCATTTTAATAAAGAACTAAGATATATGATCGGGTCACTGACTGCAAAACATCTCCCATTAGTTTCATGAAAAGAAGCACACGATGCATACTGTACGGTGTCTTTATCTCAGGGGCGTGCTTGGCAATTTTTCAATGAAATTCAATAGCAGAGGAGGTACAAAAGGTGAAGGTTGAGGTGGAGTGAGACAGATGAGATGGGAAATGAAGGGATGAGGAGGTACAGAATGGAGGATGAGGATGGACGTTCAAGAAGGTTAGCAGGGGAGGAGGTCGCAGGTCACATGACAGATAAGAGGCTATAGAGTGAAGGACAAGTGGAATACACGGGTAAAGTGATTCCTTAACAAGCGCATGGAGGTGCGGCATACTGTCAACCAGCCAGAATGACCACTTGCGCGTCCAAGACACATAAAAATAACAATGACCAATAGAGGGCGACAAAATGGGCAAGCCTGGCGAGTTTCTTAGATGAACAAATAAGGCTCAAACTATGCTCCTTCAAATTTAGGGGGCACAGTAGGAACCTGGAAAAAAACAGCATATAAAACCACATAACAAAAGACATTACAAAAGAACTCTTAAGTCTTGCAATAAACATTCAAATTAAAAACTAAGACATAAAGAAATGTAAGATGTTATTACGTGTGCATGGTGAGGAGGGGGAGTCCAGCGGAGTTCTGAAGTGGTCCTCTTCGCACACGCACACTACTGAGCCATCATCCTCGGAAACACTGTTTGCAGGGCAGGGGAAGCACTCCTGCTGCCTGGAGGACATCTTGTATGATCCAGGGGGACATGCTGCAAGATACAAACAAAACATCAGGTAGGGAACATGACATTCTATTTCACAGCTTTTTGCTAGACAGAAACTCCGTCTTTTAAGAGACTTTGTTTTTCCTGACAATTTATTATACTGTTAACGTGACAGATGCTGGGGTTATAGTCAAGACCACACCAAGCCAGACCAAGTCATTATCGAGACGAGAAAGTATCAAGACCAAGACAAGACCAAGATTTTTGGAGGTCGAGACCAAGACAAGCCCAACACTGTATAAATCAGGAAACAAAACAAAACAAAAATAAACACAAAAAAAACAGAACAAAATGGTGAGTATTTTATTTGCATTGCATTTGCAAAATTAATTAATTAATTAAAAATATAGAAATAAACCCACTGCTGTTTTTAAAATAGTCCAAAAAAAAGCCCAAATATCAAATTTGTTGTTTAACTCCATCAATAAAACTTATACTAGCTGATTAGCCCTGACCAGCCATGATAAACGTGATTTCACAAAGACTACTACTAAAGAAAACATCAGGAATAAGGCTTTATCCAAATAATTTGAATGAACTGCACCTATATTTTGTGTTTCTCACTGGTCACAGTAGTAGTACTGGCCTGGTCTTGACTAGTCGTGATAAAAATATACAAAAAAAGAAAATCACACAAAATAAACAAATGTATAATTATTATAGATAGGTTAAAAGGGAAATATACTAATTTCATTATATTATACAAAAAATCATTTTCTAGTATTATGGCTATTTTAATTGTTCAGCACTGCATTTGAATGTATGAAATATAATATGTGCAATATAAATAAAGTGTGATTTGATTTGATTTGAATAACTCATATTCCATTTTTTTCTATATAAGAAACTCGGGGTGCTAAGTAGCGGACCACCAGGCTTCCTGTTCCGTTTCTTGAGTGAGTTGTGACTGTGAAGACAAATTTCTTGTGTGTTTAAATACTTGACCAATAAATATGCTTCTGATTTTGATACATTGTGGCGTCCTTCCAGATCTGTATAGTTCATAATCATTACTTTGGTTATCTTTTCATTAGTGTTTGTTTGGACGACAAAACAAATACAACGCATGTAGAAACTGAATGACATAAAACAATTCATATAAGATTTAAAAAAGGAACTAATTTAAAATATAGTTTCAAGTGGTGTCTGATTTCACTTCAAACTCTATAGGTAGTTCTCGAAAGAGGGAAAATAAGAACAAACGGAGAAATGAAATCGGACGTGAGTGAATCCGCAAAGAAGTGCAGATGAAAAAATAAGACTTTGCCTAAACCCATTTGACAGAAACAATTTCCACATCACGCGTGATCAGCGGTCGTCACAAACAGCATCAAAGAACACTTGAATGGAAGCAATGGAAACTCTAAATAAATAAATAAAATAACACGAGGAGGACTGTGCCAGCCTACAATTTTCAAAACCTCAAACTCCCATTTTTTTGGGTGTTGTTTTCATCCGTCCCACTCCATTTGCAAGACGTTTTGAAGTATCTGCAACCCTTCTCGATTGCAACTGCCGCACTTGAGAGCGCGACCACAAAAGGTGGGAATATGGTTGAGGGTGATAAGCACTTATGACCTTACATGCGAGTACACTACCCGTCATGCAGCCCCAGCTTAATGAAGCTCAATGCGCGCGTGACACGACGGCTCGCGTAAACACACGCAGAATAAAAAAAATGAAAAAAAAAAGTGGCTATTTCGCACTCGCGCTATGCGGTTTCATTTTCCACTTGCCGTGCCTTTGGAGCAGGTGATAATGGGTGTGAAATCAGGATGCCAGCTCCTGCTCAATAGTCTGATCTCTCTTCTGAGACTACATTATAAACAATGGGTATGCATTAGCAGCTTCTTCGCTACCCTGGCTCTCGTCACGTTCCGCCGTCTCCCATCAAAAACGCGTTACCTCCCAAAGGGATGCTTCTTTGAGGGTTAACACTTAAAACTTGAGCCAAGTTTAATATTCAGGCTGTCAACTACCTTTTTATTTTGACATTTTCAAAGAAGAAAAACAAAAATCACCATCCGAGTAAAATACTGTCTTATGGGATGTTGTTTGTTGATCGTTTGTTTAGCTTTCCCAACTATAACTTTCCACACGTCCACAAAGTGGACACTGTGTAAAATAGGTAGTGCCAGTCCAAAGCTGTCCTTCAGGCTATGTACTCTTATGAGCACATAAATATGGTGGGCTTCTGGGATCCTCACAAATCCTGCTGCTACCATCAAAATTACTCACGGAATGCTATTGAAAGGCTGTGCAGGAGAGGCATGGCTCAGGTGGCGGAGTTGCCGTCTAACAATTGGAAATTTGACTCCCAGGGCAGTTTAAATCTTGTTGAAGGTTTTTTTTGTTTTTGTTTTTTCTGTTGCTGTGTCCTGTGCTTGTAGCATAAGCCAACATTTTAAAAGAGCGCAAGAACCTTCAAGGTCAAACAAGGTTACATGAGTGCAGCACATTTACATCAATAATGTATCAGTATCAGTATGAGTCAGACTCATACAACAGTACAGAAAAAAAAAAAAGCCAACCAATTACATATTGATACGATATTTGCCCAACAAGTATGATCCACAGAAGAATACACACGTGTAAGATAGGTCATCGTCTCTCTCTTTTTTTCTTTCCAAGAACCTTGTAATTGACTTTTTAATGTCTGTCATTGCACAGAAATGAAAAGCCGGTCGCTTTCAGCTAAGCCTCGGGACATAACAGCAACAGCATTGGAATACGCTCTTTGTTCCAGAATGTTCTCCCACTAGCCTTCATCACTGCAAATAATCCAGTGAGTGAACACGGCAGACTTTTACATGAATCCATGAGCACAGCAAAATTGGTAGTGTTAATTTAACACCTATAGAGTTAAATTTAACACTTCAAAAGTGTGCACATTGGTCCGTACTAAATATAAGTGTAAATGTGGAAAGTGTTAAAGTTAGAGTTGATCTAACACAATCAAATACACTTATTTTACTCTGAAAATGTTGAAATTACGCTTAAATAATTCAAACCCAAAAATATTCAAATGCGGTTTTTAATACTTTGTCCTGCACTCCCAAAAACGTTTTTATATATTTATGTTTTTTATGCTAGAGTATACAGAAGGCTTTGATACAGCTTCTGTAATGAAAAGGTTGCTTTAAGCAATGGCAGTTATTACAAAGACAGCCATAAGGTGGCAGCAGTGGATAAGAGCTGCAACAAGCTCTTTTTCCCAATGTTTTTACCAGGAATGTGAATATTGATGAAACTTAGCTATATTCTAGTGCTAATTACTGTAAAAGGAAATATACAAATATACTTTTTTTTTTTTTTTTTCCTGATGATAGAAGAGACTAATTTTTCTTTTGGTACGTTCCACGTGTCTATAGCAACAGAATAGAATATTCTGTGGACCTTGAAAGTTTTTGCATTCTCTGCCATAAATACCACATGTCGACTTCTCTCTCCAATTCAGCGGACAAGCTGCAAATTCCACCGCACCACCCAGGAGATGTGTTTTAATAACAGGGGGTCTATCGGCAGAGTAGGAGCTGCTCGGATAACAAAAGGAGGCTGCTTTTGTACGCTGCCAATCATCTTCCACAGCAAGGGGTCATTCGCAGGGCCACCAAAAGTCAATGCCGGGCAAGGTCGCGTCAGCCGTCCAATTAAAAAAAAAAAAAAAAAAGCAGGGACGGAAAACCAAAAATATCACGCTTCATCTTTATTTGCCTTTCATAGTCTTAATATATACTGTACGTGTTAACTGGAAATGAGTATTTTAGGGAGGAGAGACAGAAGGCGAGATCTGCCAGGACAGCTGGCAAAGCAACTGATCAATTTGTCCAATGTGTCGACTGGGAGGCTCGATTAAATGGAACATGGCAGCGCGCGCACACTCGTATTCAGATCTCTTCCCTTGGAGGTGTTCGACTCAAGATACGCAGTCGCATTCCAAGATGGGGGGGGACGCGGCTGGAGACCAACTGCTGCGAGAGACGGCGAGGAGAAACAGATCCGCCGACGGACGCGCGGACAGATGCGCCCGAGACGGCGGGCTACGCACTGTGCAAAGAGAGGACAATAAACAGCGAGGGAAAATGGACTCCTTCACTTTGACAGATAGACAGAGTCAGACTACTGATAAGCAAACACGCAGCGCATACAGATGAGCGCCACTGAAAGAAACGAGCGTTTGAGTTGACAGCGAGCGAGACTGAGGTCTTCTATAGTGGGAATATAAGAGACTGTGGCATGGCCTGTCATGTAGAAATGCTTTATAAGCCGGAGGGGAGTGAGGATGTGCTCGCACTTTTAATTTTGGGATCGCGCTAAAGCACATTTTGCATTTTAGATCGCTCTCACGGCTAGGGTCTGCGTTTTCCATCGGTTGTATATATCGCATTTTTACATGCTAATCGGAAAGCATTTGGTAATATTGTGACAACTCAAACGTTCAAAAAATAATAATTATCGCTGATTATCTAGCTCCTTGTCCTTATCTAGCTCCTTGTAGGGTAAGACAAGTCAAAAATGTCAAAAAAACGGCAGACATTTTGTCATTTTCTATCGACTGAAAATGACATCACAGTTGAGCAGGTAGGGACCAATCACAGCTCACGTATTCTCTGGGTTTGGTCATGTGACATTGACAAGCTCAATCCTGAGTAACTGTGATGTCATTTTTAGTGGACAGCAAGCGTCAAAATGGCCGTCCCCAGAGATGGATGGGGTGAATTTTGCTGCTTAATTCATATTCCACAAGTGCAATAATAAATAATGTTTAGACTAGTGGAGCCGCTACATAGAACATATTGTAAAAACATTTTTTAAACTTGACTTCACTGATGTCATTCACGCGCCCATAAAATTCCATTATTATTTCAAATTCTGCAATGTTTGAAACAAAATTCTATACCTTTGTTATTTCAATCTGCAACACAATTTAACAGACTTATACAACCTCAACTGTCCTTATATATATAAGTATAGAGAAAATTGGTATTATATTAAAAAAAAAAAAAAAAGCAAAATCATTATGACTTTTAAAACGACATAATCAAAGAAAAACGTGAAAAAAATCTGTAGGAATGCATGGGCAAGTACCGATACCAGGTGTCAGTATCAAACTGATATACAGACTTATTTCAAGGTATCAGTACTTGTTACTGCCCCTCTCTTGTGACCATTTTATGATCAGGAACTAGAAAGTAAACAAATAGAAAATTTTGTGAAAAATGCTACATTGCGATATAAAGGTCCATCTTTCAAATTATTTGTCATTGTTTTTTTTCTTTTTTTTGGGGGGGGGGGGGGTAATTTTATTTATCAAAAGTACTAGTGGTATCGGAACTTGGTATCGGTTTCAGTAAGTACTCAAGAGTTGAGCATTGGTATCGGTTTGAAAAAAAGAAGCGGCATCAAAGATCCCGATAATTAAGTTTGATGTATTTCAATCTATCTGTACTGTATTTGTCTGTCAATGTATAAACAAGTAAGACAAAATAGATGAACTTGAATCAATAGTGACAATTGGACAGCTACTCTATTTGATATTAAATGCAAACTAAACTAAAAGTTTTAAATTGTTACTTTTGCTAAAACTAAAAGTTTTAAATTGTCACTTATCATATATGCACATAAAACATGAGAGATGGCTGCCAATATTGCAGTTCATAACCCATAACATTACATAGCGTGACTTGAAAAAGTGTAAGGTCACGATACTTGAATGGACTTTTGCCTTTGAGAAGAAAATTAATTTGAAGTTACCTTTATAGTTTCCATCGCTTCAATTAACCTTAAACATGAACATTCATAAATCATGAAGCACTTAACACAATAAATGTGAGCCCCGCTGATTGCCCACAATAATTAATATTAATCACAGTTTAAAAAAAAACTTGCATAAAGACTTACAAGCTTCTTTCCAGATCTCGTCGGCCACATCAAACACGATACAAATTCAATGACACTGTCATTGAATCACTTAACATTGATTGGAAATGTTTGGTTTCATGATGATAAAAAAGGTAGAGGCGCGAGAGAGCTAATGGCGTGAAGGCGAGATACAAGGGAGGCAGGATGTGATTCCAGCAGGTGGAAATTAATAATTCAGAGCGCTTTAATTCACATCAGTGCCCTCCGTGCGCCTGATGCTGATTCCGATGCTAATTCTTTCAGCAGGTAGGCAGCTTTAAGTTGTGCGAAATGAATACGCATTACGCCGAAGGTCTCCTTTGCACGCGCACGCACACAAACTCGAGTCCTCGGTGTCAGACAGGTTGGGAAGGAATGACTGATCCGTTTAAGTCTTGCACGCTAGGGCAGATTATTATTAAAAATGTGGAATGATGGGGCTGTTATTATGCCTGCTTTGGGATCGTGTTCAAATTTTCTCCCAAAAAAATAATATACAATATAAAGTGAAAATATGACTTTTGTCTAGCACTCATGGAAAAGAAATCACAAAAATGCAGGGATGGATTTCACCTAAATTATTATTACTATACTTTACAGTGATTTAAATGAAAATATGTTCCCTAAATTGAGAAAGAATGTGGAACCTACATGAAAAAGAGGATGAAGGTAAAGCAAAGTGTGTAGTATTAAGGATGTTCAATACCACTTTTTTTTTTTGTCTGATACCAGTACAAGGATTCATCTTGAGTAGTCACCGATATCAAGTACTGATACCACAAGTACTTTTGATAAATTAAATTCCCCAAAGACAAATAATTTTAAAGAAAGACCTAAATATCCCAATATGGCATTTTTCCTTAAAATTTCATAAAAAATGACATTTTTAAATTCTAATTTCTAGTTCATGCATCATAAAATGGCCACAAATGGGCAACCAATACTGATACTGACTGCCGTTGCAGAGTGATACTCACCCAACCGGTTGTACTTTTTTTCTTTTCTTTTTTTTTATGTTTTCAGGTTATATCCTCCTACCAGCAATTCAAATTTGTCCTCTGTGGTGGACCTTTTTAAACCTGAATACCTCCCACCCAGTGCACACGATTGAATTAACTCCTTTTGTTACTGATACTGACCAAACTCAGAAAACAGGTGAGCCATGATTGGCCATTAGCACAGGTGATGTCATCATCAGTCGACAGTAAGTAGAAAAGTTACTTTTTATAGGTATTAATTGTACATGGAAAATAATGAAGTTATCACATTAATTCGGGACAAACTATTAACTTTCTCCACTGCTGAAAATTGTTCAATGAGTCAAGTATCCCTTTAATGTATCTAAAGTACTAGTCATACTAATGGTATCAGTACATGGTATCGGTGTCAGTGTCTACTGGTATCTGTCTGAAGAAAAAGTGGTATTGAACACCCCTAAGGATGGTTCCAATCCTACTGAAAGTATCATCTGTACAATAGCCTAGTCAACAGCTCTATAATTAAATAATAATAATAATAATAATAATAATAATAATAATAATAATAATAATAATAATAATAATAATAATAAGCCCTGTGATTGGCTGGCAACCAGTCCAGGGTGTGCCCCGCCTACTGCCCAAAGTCATCTGATATAGGCTCCAGCACCCTCCGCGACCCCTTGTGAGGTATAAGCGGTCAAGAAAATGGATGGATGGATGGATGGATATTAATAATAATAATAATTCCAATGGTGGCCTTAGATCTCACATTTCTGGATATTCAGCATGTAACATTTTTCATTTGAAGGTGAAGGTCTGCCGGTAAAACAGCAATCCTGGTCAGGAATGTCACCTGTCCAAGATTCTTTTCATGCCTAACAGGCTGACATTAAGTAAATAATGAAAAGTGCCCCCTGGCGCCCCTTTTGAAGACAACCATCATGTCTTGGGCCGCACGCATCGTGATGATATGTCCCGCCGCTTTGAAGATATGACCGCGTCGGTCTGAATTAAAGGACAAATCCCCGCTATTAGCTGGGAAGTAAAGACCTCATTGGCGTCCACTCGGTGACTGACTGCTGCCTTACAATGTAATCAGGGAGCTCAAGCTCTGAGCTTTGGCGCCATTCAGGTCAAAGCTTTGCTTGATGGTTTTTATTCGTGGTTCTGCTCTGGTTACAGCAGACTGACATCACACGGGAGGATAACTGGGAGTATTAATGTCAGCGGCGTTGCGTATGAGCTATACGCTGGAGATGCTTCTCATTCTGCTGACGCACAGAATGTGATACATACATGCAACACATTGCAGCACAAAAACACAAAAGTGGCTTGTTCACTGAGGCCTGCATGTTATAAAAAGGGAAGAGTTGACATTCAAGGGTAGTTACTTCCAATAAAATCACCTATCAGTAATTTATAGTGAAATTCTTACCACTTTAGCAAATTTATACCACAACAAACCATAATTATGAACACAGTTAAATTCATTAGCTAAGACAACATTAAAACAGAAGCTAATTGCTTCATAAGCAGCAGCTTTAAAAGTAGCTTCTTTATTGGATCTCATTAGATGGTGCAGGTGCTAATGTTGTGGCCATGAGTGTATACAGACCTCAATTAGGCAAATCACCAAGACATTAATATAACACAACAACATCTGTACTTTATGAAGACAGACTCTCACTCGGGACAGGAAGTGAGTAAACTGTATTTTCACCAAACGCGCAGAAGTCAATCAGGAAACTGTTGACGGAGCTTTGTCTTCTATGTGTCCTATATTGTCATCTTCCCCTCCACCGTCTGCTTCAATTGAATGTTTACTTTCCTCCCTTTTCATTTTCTTGAATAACACTTGACTGCTCATAGTTATGTGCCCAGACAAACGTTCCCTGCCTTGCATTCACTTACCATCTCGAGACCTAACATTTTCTTCATGTTTTTTTTCAAGTATAATACTGGTGTGTTCAGGCAAACGACTACAAAGATGAGATGCTAAGTCACGTGAGGGCACACGATTGAAACAGGAGGGAAAGTGGGAGCAAGTCTACCTGGGCCTGTTCTGCTCTGACAGACACAAGTCGAGTGTGCGCTGACATACCTGTTATCCGTTTGACCAAACAGCAGCAGTGCATAGAAGACCTAAACTGAAACTGAACTACAAGATCGATATTGTAGTACCAGTATCGGCCCGATATCGATATGACTTGGTATCAATATTTGGCTCGATCTGCCCACCACTCGTGACAGGTTAACACTTTGAGATTCTTATAACTTTTGAACATTAACTCTTCGACTGCCAAAAACGTCTAATAAAATTACGATGTATGCCGCCATAAACGTTAAGTCACATCAACTACAATTGTGATTTTTTTTTTTTAAATCAATGGGCAATACAACGTCTAAGTGCAAGCGCTGCCTGGTCAATGGGTTGTGGAATCAAAAACACTCAATAACAATGGTCAGCAGATGGCAGCATTGTATCTCTTTTCAATGGGCTGCCGGTCTATGAAATTACAATGAAACATGACGTGAATGATCAAAACCTTTGTCATATTAAAGTTTTTTTTTTTTTTATAACGTGGCAGTAAAAGAGTGAATAACTAATAACTTGCAAGTTAGTAACTAGATAGCTTCATTAGTTTTATTAGTAGCTTGCTAGCTAGCTAGCTGAAGGGGGCTTAGTCTCAGAGGCTCAAAAGAGCACTATGGTTTGGCAGGCAGTCTACCGCTGATGCCGGTACGATTCCTCCTGACTCGTAACATTCTGTGCACGTTGTCAGACCGTTGTAGGACGTAACTTATATATAATGTATATACAATGATTGAACACAGAAAAATAGCTACCATATATCCGTGCTTTCCTTGAGAACCGTGACAAAATATGAAAAAAGGAGACAAACCTACAGCAAACAAATGTTTTCTGTCCCACTATGGACCGCCTCCAAGTTCTGATGCGCCCTACTACATACTGTCACTATTTATTGTATTCAACCAGCTTTTACCACGTCTAACTAGATTTCTCTTCTATACCGTGACTGCCATGACATATTTTTTGACAGATTATGCGACAATGAAAATCATGGCCTGCCATGTTTACTCATCACGTCTCTCTCTTCTTTTGTCCACGGTGGCCACAGCAATTACATTTCAGGAAACAACACGTACATTCAAGAAATAACCATCATGTACGATATGCATCTTTAATTACTATCGTTGCAGTTTGCTGATGACAGGTATGTTGAAACATTGAAACAACCCTCAGATGCGCCTTCGTTCTAGACACACAAAAAGTAACTATCGACTGAAAGGTATGCAGTGTATTGTATCATATAAAATTGTTCAGTGGGATGTAAATCATTGGCTGCATAGTGCGTGCTGTGATGTCAAGTATCAAATCTTAAATACGGGCTGAGCTGACAGTGGCATTCTCCATCACGTGTGGGGGGGCGGAGGGGATTTTAACTCGCTACTGACAATATAATTAGCTCACTTGAAGATTCACTGATTGGTTGTGATATGTGCTGAAGAATCCCTCTTTCAAATCCATTTAGAAGACACTAAGGAGCCATAATCAGACTGTAAAGCGGACTGACAGGATGTGTTTCAAGTGGCTTGCAGGAAAAGGGAAAACAAGATTTTTGTCAGAGATCCGCAATAGGGGAGCAGAGGGGATAACAGCCTTTAGAATTATTTCTACCCGTATAGTGCCTTGCGAAAGTATTATCCCCCTTGAACTTTTTTAACCTTTTATCACATTTTAGCTGGCTGCACTGAGAGAAAAGGGAGTGTTTTTCGTTATTTATAAAAAAAAAAAAAAAAGTTCAAAATAAGTTTTTTTTAATAGATGTGCTCCTTTTCAATATCATGAACATGACGACGACGATATTGTGACAGTTTTAATATCACGATGTTGCCCTTATCCTTACAACCCTAGTATTGCGTTATATTGCAATACTATTGCATTATCACAAAATAATTTGCGATATAACGCAAAACTTGCGTTTTAACGCAATGACTTTTGCAAAATATATTGCAAAATAATGCAAATTGTGTGCGAGAGAACCAGATTCCACTTCTGGGTCATTTGCAACAGGCTTGGCTATCATTAACACAACAGTTGCTTTGTTAATTCACTTTTAGTGAATATATACATCTCATAATAAAATAAATATAATTATGTATTGCAAAACAACACAATGCTATTTTTGGAGGGGATTTTCACTTCCGGGTCATTGATTTAACTGTACGGCGGTGCTGGCAGGAGCATGGATGATGGTTCGGAGAGACTTTTACGATCGAAAGATGTCCGAGGCGAGGACATAATTCACATGCAAAGCGATAAGGTATGAACTAAATGTTAATGAACTAAAAGTGAATTAACAAAACAATCACGGTGATGATGATCGCTAACTTGCTGTCGCTAATGACCCGGAAGTGGAATCTCTCGTTCACTGGCAAACAATTTGGGTTATTTTGCAATATGGTTTGCAAAAGTCATTGCGTTAAAATGCAATAGTTATTTCAATATAACGCAATAGTGTTGTAATATGATACAATAGTATTGCAATATAACGCAATAGGATTGCATTATATTGCAATCTTAAATATTTCCGTCATGTCCCCTACCGGGCGCCGTAGTGTCACACTAGGTGTTGATTTTTCACTAAATAAATAAATAAATAAATAATATTAAATAAAATCCAACTTTACATCTTTAAGTTTGAAGCTTGAAATGTGTCAAAACGTTAACAATTTCAAGGGGGGCTAATACTTTTGCAAGGCACTGTACACATCTTGCATCCAAACAACTTGCAGCAAAACACAGTTTCAGCCTGCGTGCATGCGTGTGCGTGACATTACAGCCATAGCGCCAGTCGTCAGCAAACATGTTTGCATGAGAACGTCAGGCAATTTCAGGTCGAGCGCTTTGAGAAATGAGATTCAATGTTCTGCTTCTTTTTGACAGTTACGCCATTGGGGCGGCCTGCGCTTATTTTGTGCGCACGTGCGTGCGTGCGTGCGTGCGCGCGCGTGCGCGTCGCCTGCTTGTCACATTTCACTAAAGCACAATTTCTCCTTCAGAGCAAAGATAGCTTAGGTAAGAGAAGTAATATTGATTTGTAATGCTGCTGAAAGGTTGGGCACGCTCACAGCCTTTTAGAAACCGCTGCTGCTTTGCAAAGGCATTGTGTAATGTCACCCTTTACTACTTCCAATTTTACATGCATAAAAATGGATCACATAGACTACCGAGCAAAACTGTAGAACAGTGGTGTCCAAACTACAGCCCAGGGGCCATTTGCGGCCCACTGTCCATTTTTTAGTGGCCCGCGACATATGCTAAAAATGGCATTTGACTCAGTTCAAACAAAATAAAAACAAAAATGTTTGGAGATGGTCAAAGTAAGAAGGGAGGGTGTCGAAAAACACAGGTGCTATTAAACTTTATTTTAGTTAACTAAAACGAACGAAAAAAATAAAATTCAAAACAACAATTTCGTTAACGAAATAAAATATAAACGAAGATGCTTTTTTAAAAAAGAAAACTAACTGAAACTACATTTTATGTGTACAAAACTAAAATAAAACTAACTATAATTATAGCAAAAATGTCCTTCGTTTTAGTCTTGGGTAATTAATTTAATGCATTGGGGATGATTTTAAATGTGATTTTTAGTAGATTTATTTTGATATAAAACGGAATAATGACGTTGCGCCCGTGGTGTTTTTTTTTTAATGTTGTGCACAATACACATTAAAAAAGCAAAAAACTCAAACTAATACTGAAACTAAACTAAAACTAAGCATTTATTTAAGAACTAAAACTAATAAAAAAAACTAACAGAACCACCCTGAAAACTAATTAAAACTAACTAAAAAAAAAAAAAAAAAAACTCAAAACAAAATAAAAACTAAAATGAAAATTTCCAAAACTATAATAACCCGACTGCCATACTACAAATAAAATGGTTTATATACTGTAATATTTTTCTAAATATGAAAAGCACAAATAAATTATTTGTACAATTTTTAGGACCAAACACAATTTCTCTTCATAACATAATGTGGCCCTTGCGTCCTTCTGATTTTCTGGATGTGGCCCTCAAATGAAAAAGTTTGGACACCCCTGCTGTAGAATGTTTGTGTTGCCACTATTATATATATTCTCACAACCAGAGTCATAAAGAGAAGGGGTGCACGTGAAATAACATTGATTTATATGTTTTTGTAGAGTGCTAAATTGTAACATAATGAAGGTCCCAAACAAAAATGTCTTAATTTTGTTCATAATTCACCGTGACATCATTGATTAGATCAGGTTATTTCAACAACCTTGTGTAAAATATGCAGTTGGAGGCTAATCAGATTTGCTGAGGAGGCATTTGGGCAAATAGGAAGTGAACAGCATGTTGAATGTTTTTCTTTTGTGTGTCCCTTCATTTGCATATGGGCGTGGAATATGGCCTGGTTATGGAAATTAACAAGCATTATCTGCAGCCCGCAGTGTGTTGTGACACGGCCGTTTTATTTGATTCCATTTGAATCAGCCAATTCGACTGTGGGATGTAAACTTGAATGAGTCTCGCCTGCTAATGGCCACCCCCGTTTTTCATGGCGCTCTCCAAATCAGCCTTTTCCCATTAAGACTGTGACCCAGATATGGAAAAATCCTGACCAGATAAATGTGATGCACAGGAGCGTACACTAACGCTGTTACAAACTGGAAGCTGAATTGGACGGGGGGAAAAAAAAGATGGACATCTTATTTTGAATAAGTAAAATGAGGTCAAGGATTTTTACACCACTTCTCAAGGGCAAAAAAAAAAAAAGTCAGGTTGATTTCCATTTGTACAGTTCGAGCACCCTCTAGTGGCTAGTTTATTAGTGCAATTTAATTTTTATTGGGGATGTTTTGGCCATCTATGTTTAAAATCTATGCTAATTGTCAGATGAAGGGGAACCTAAATTTGCTTGTGAAGCGATCAGTGTGCTTGCATTAGCAATTAAGTGCCTCAATATTGTTATTAGAGATTGTAGGTTGTTTATATGCATTGCCGTTATGTACAAAAAGCACAATATTGTGCTTTTTTTAGTATGAGCTTTTTTTTTTTTTTTTTACAATATTGTGATCTTATTTAAATATCGCCAACCCCTCCACAATATCGTGATAATTATCGTATTGAGACCTTCATATTGTGATATCGTATCGTGATGCTTGGATATCGTTACATCCCTACTCCTCAACCCTTGAAGACACCTATTAGAGTCACAAGAGAGGAAAAAGGCTTGAGATTATGTATATCAGCGCCTGTATACATTATAAGAGGCATGGGTGCATCTATTAGAGCAAATTAGCAGATGATTTATGAGAATGGCACAGGTATGATGATGCACACGCCGGCTTTCTCAGTGGCAAAAGATGATCATTCATCTCTATCAAGGATGGGACGAGGATGAGAAGCGCACTGGGCGGGGCCACTTTTTGAGTGGGGAAATGAAAAAGACTCAAATAGGAATAAAAGTGAAGGTTTTATGATGTCAATGCGACGCAGTTAAAGGTTCCAAAATACCTTTCTTTGATCATCCAATAAGTTCAGTGTCCAAATCCTTTTTTTTTTTTTCAACCCAAGGTCAAATTCTCAAGCACTTTTAAGAAAAATACGGAAGAGTGGAACTGCCAGTGTGGAGTAAACGTTTTTAATGGATAAACATATTTCGACACCTTCTTACAATAATCGCCGAAGTCATTTTTTTCCCCAGATTGTTCAGGCATCATGAGGAGATGATTCAGGCAAAAAAAAATAATACAAATACAAATACATTTGAACGCATTTACAAGTACGTTTGAACGTAATATTTAAATAAATATGATTGTATGTTTAAATATGTTACGTATTTAAATATGTTAAACACAAATACGCTCAAATGTACTTGCAAATATGTCTAAGTGTTTTATCTAATACGTTTGAACGTACTTACAGGTTAAATGTGAACAACACAATAAATAAATAAATATATAAAATAAAATGAAAAAAATAACTGTGAAAAACCAAACACTGTTTTCCCCCATAATGCCATGGGGCCAATAGAGTTGTGCATGCAAGTAAAATAAAAATAAAAATAAATAAATAAATAAAAATGCTACTTATACGAATACGTATGTTTGAAAATTAAGTAAACATTTTTAATTCATATTTTTTATGATTCATTATTATGTCTGCAGTGCATGATTTTGTTTCATGTTTTTCCTATAATGTCACTGGGTATGTGCATGTTTTATTCAATAACCCCGTGGTATTGTCGGGAAAAATACAGTTTTTGGTATTAAATACATTTTAACGTATTTGCACATTTGAATGTACTTGAAGGCTAAATGCTAAAAAGAAAAAATATATATAATAAAATGTGATTTATTCTTATGTCTATAGTGGATTATTTCCGTTCCTTTTTTCCCCACAATGCAACAGGGTATGTGCATGCATTTTTTTTTTTTTTTTTTTTTTAATCGTTTAGCATTTAAGCCTACCAAGTACGATTGAACCTATTTGCAAATATGTTTAAATATATTTTAAAGTATTTCTTAAAAGTATGTTCAATTGTACTTGTAAATATGTCAAATTAGGGCTGGGCAATAAATCAAATTAATTCGGTTAATCGTCATTTTAAAAATTGAATCGTTGAAAACTTTTGCCAAATCATAAAATCGAGTTTTGTCTTATTAAAAGCTGTTGTTCTTATGTTCCGCTACATCCAAATGTTTTTGTGAGTTGTAATTTTGCACTAGTGGCAGAATGTTGGATGGGTGGTTTACATTAGCTACCAACTACTTAATTGTGGCATTTAAGCACAAACTATGAATGTTATGTTTATGTTAAAACTAGTGTTGTTCCGATACCGATACCGATACCCAGCTTTGCAGTATCGGCCGATACCAATACCATACCGATACTTACGTTTTTTTTTTTCCTCAACATGAGAAAGCTGTCCTGCCATTGGTTCAGAGCATTCAAGGGCCAATAGGATATCTTAGATCGGCACGCAGTGAGCATGTCACATATCAGTGAATGTCATGCACCAGCAAGACACAAGATGCTGCATACAAAATCCTATATTAGCGTTGGAATTAATGGTATCGGCATGTTACTTGTGAGTAGTCACTGATACCGATACCACTGTTTTAATGCAGTATCGGCACCTCTGCCGATACCAGTATCGGTATCGGAACAACACTAGTTAAAACCTGACTTAGAATGCATATACATTATTATTGTCTGTACACAGGAATTATTTTTGAATAAAGGAAACCTTTAAATAAATATTTGTGGGGTTTATTAGATTAAAATCGATTAAAATTGTAATCGTCCTGAATGACAAATGACAATGAAAAAATCTAGATTTGATTTTTTGGCCATATTCAGACCTAGCCCAGCCCTCCGTCAAATGTATTTAAATTTAAACATATTTGAAAATACATTCAATTATATTTGCCAGTCATTTTTTTTTTTATTCCACAATGGCAGTTCCATGCTTACATAAAGAAATGCAGAACAGAAATAGAGGCCATACTACTCTGAAACAATAGAATTTGAAGGCGTGAGATGACCATCAGCAGGAGCATTGAAATCACCCGGCGATGATGGCGTTATAGTTTCATGCAATTTACTTTCAAGTACGCTGTAACCTTGAAAATGCAACATTTCAAATACCTGTCAGAATCAGGCTTCGGCCACATTTATTCACTTGGCCCCAAAGTTATTAAAAGCATGCCGATAGATGGATGGTTTTGGTGGTAGGCGGGTCACCAAGACCATACGGTTGATGAAGTGTTTCCGCTTCACGTAAGGACGCATGTCAAATGCTTTCGGATGGGGTGTGTGCCATGCGTGGGCGCATCCACTCCACGTGCATGTGTGTGAACAAGACCCAATGTAATTAAGAACATTTGGTCCATCAAGGAGATGGATGAGGTGGGCTGATCCTCCCATCCACCCCGCAAGCCCCCAACTGGGTTTAATGGCCGGGCTCCATTTCAGGGATCAAATATGAAACATGAACATTTTAAAAAGTTTCCCCGTACATGCCCTAGAACATTAAGTAGTATTTTTTCCCGCCTACGAATATATGCTAATCTTTCCATCATCACCTTTCCGAATGCTTCCTGTGATGAGGTTAGCAGCGAAATGTAATGCACCCAAAATTACCATATTTCATATTACCTGCTGTGTGAAATAAAAAATGAGGCCTTGCAACACAATCAGAGGCCGTCATTAAGCTTGGAAGGTAAAACAGCCTTGACCCGGTTGTGTAATTAACCGTTTTTTTTTTTTTTTCTTTATTAATCCCTATCAACCATCCCACATTCATTTATACGGAGCCTTCCTCCATCAAAGCAGCCATTTAATTAAGACATGCAACATGGCGTCATGAGGAGTCAAGAGATAAAAGTCAAGCAATTAAGAGATTGAGCAAACAAACCAATAGGATGGGGGAATGAAAAAAAAAAAGCAATTAGAGGACAAGAGGTGAGGAAAGTAATATCGTTATTTGTTCCGTGTCCAGCAATTAGTCTTCTTTTGATCCACGTTTTTATATCTTTTTTAATAACTTAATAGCTATTCAGATCATGGCTCACATTTCACTGAAAAATAGCCATCACCAAGCACCAGAACAATCAACCTAATTCTTTAGCAAGGCTTTGGTCCAGACACTGTAACAAGCCAGCCTGAACCAGACTGTGAGTCATCCAGTACGCCAGAAACTTTACATCGCACATCGGTGTGTACACGCACACACGCACGCACACATCAACATCTGCGATGTTATGCTTGTGCCTGTGTGTCACCTCCAGTGAGAGTTCTCGAGTGGGCAGAGTGCGTCTGACACAGCAAGCTATTGAAAGAGCAGCGCTAATGCTAACGCTGGATTTAAAATAGGCTTTGCGTGATAATAAACAGCAAGCAAAGACTAAAAATATTTTTTTTTTTGACAATATGATGTTATATGTGACCTCAGTAGTCTAAACATGACATTCTGATTAATATTACATTTGTGGAGTTATGCAGCAAAATCCAGCCATTTTTGTCCATCTAAGGGGGAGGCCATTTTGCCACTTGCTGTCGACTGAAGATGACATCACAGTTGAGCAGGTCTCAGGGAACGACCAATCACAGCTCACCTGTTTTCTGAAGCTGAGCTGTGACTGGTTGCTACCTGAGCAACTGTGACACCATTTTCACTTGGCAACAAGTGGCAAAATGGCCGCCTTCTGGTATTGTATTATTATTATATGTATTTGTAATACATGAGTGTACGCTTGGCATGGCAAAAATTTGGCAAAAATTTAAAACATGAGAAAACAAGCTTTTTGTGAAGATACATTTTCTCCACAACAGTGACTTTGACACAAATATATATATATATATATATTTTTTTGTGACGCTCTGTGAATTCGGTTTAATGTGACAAAGGTCATGATCATTCACATCATCCTTGAAAACGTTTGATTTCATCAAATTTGTCATGTTTCATTGTAATTTCATACACTGGCAGCCCATTGACAGAGATACAATGCTGCCATCTGCTGGCCATAGTTAGTGTTTTTGATTCCCCAACCCATTGACCAGGCAGCGCTGCACTTAGACGTTGCACTTCCCACTGATTTAAAAAAAACCACAAAAAAAAAACATAGTTGACGTCATTTAACGTTTATGGCGGCATACACCATGAATTTACATACGTTTTTGGCGGTCAAAGAGTTAAAAGGTGGCTCAAGTGGCTCCAAGAATGAATGCCTACGTTATCCTTTTTCAAGTTTCCGGGTGACTTTCATAATCCTAAACAAAAAATAACTTGCAGGAAGCAGTACTGACAATATGTAGCGTCCTTCACGATATCTACAACATCAGCTATGACATAAAACACTTGTAGAATCTGCGTAATTACAACGTCTAGACGGCCAACATGAACGAGCAGTGACAGTTATGCCTGGCCCGCAATGTTAACAGCCCGCAGTGAAATAAACAATCATTCACTTGATGTGTTTTCATGACTAAGCGAGCGGGAGCAAATAACTGGAAGATAATGCCTATTTCCCGACTTTACAAATTGATGAGAGCTGCGTGAATGCACCATTAAAGCGCGACACAAAGCTGGATGGATTGTGGTGGAGACGCGCTCGGCTCATCACACGTGTCCTTCAAATTTTGCCTCCTTTTCAGTCACATTTAGGGCGATATTTTGGATGACATTGCAGACATTCGTTGTATTTAAGTGACTGGTGAAATACATGTTGTCGGTTAAAAAGAAACAATTATACAGTATATATATTTTTTGAATTTGCTTCCGGGATCACCCTTCACGAACAGATTATGCTGCATACCGCACATCAGATTGCGTCTTAAAATATACTTTGTGTTGTAGAGTTTGCACAAATGGTTCACCAATTTTGGGGTTGACCACAGTAATATAAAAAAAATTATATTGCTCCCATCATAAGAAGTGCATGTTTAAGTAAAAAGGTACTAAAGTATAATTTTGTTGCTTTAATTACAAGAGATGGGCGAGTACTGATACATAGTGCCGGAAGTAATCAGTCCTGGTCTTGTGACCGTTTACGATGAGGAACTAGAAATTATAAATGGGAAGAACAGACAATTTTCAAGGAAAAATGCTACAGATAAATAGTTTGTGCTTTAAAATTATGCACCATTGTTTTTTGGGGGAAATTATATGCATCAAAAGTATTGGTGCTCAGCACTTGGAGACTACTCAAGAGTTGAGTATCGATCTGAAAAAAAAAGTGGCATCGAACATTACTATTCAAAAGTACTAGTGGTATGGGTATTTGGTATCGGTGACTACTCAAGAGGTGAGTACTCATACTGGTATCGGTCTGGAAAAAGGTGGTATTGAACATCCCTAAATACTAGTTGTATCTGTACTTAGTATCAGTATCAGGAACAACTGGAATTTCATTACCTCTTTGGCACTATCACACTCCGCTGGGATCGAACCAACAACCTCAGACAACTACTCTACCACTGATCCACATGACCCTGCCTTGTTATCAGAAAAGGACTGTTGAATCTACAAATTTTAAAATATTACAGTAAGGATATATAATATACAAGTTGTTCTGTAAAATCGTTTAGATTTGCACAGTATTTTTTACAGAATTTTGGAAACCACAGTCACCATTTTTTCCCCCTGTAAAACAACATTTTTACATTTATAGTGTTACTGTATATCTAAATATTCTTATCTGTAATATGAATTTGTAAAATGCATGTTTCTTTTGGAATATACAAAATGTACCAAAGAACATACTGACAAAAAGTGTTATTCTAACATCTATGATGTAATTCTAATAGTATCCAAATGTTTTTTTTTGTTTTACTGTTGATCTGTGTTTAAATTACAGTAATTTGTGAATTCTCCAAAAAAGGTCATATGTTTAACATTTTGTTGCTGTCAAACCAACCGTTGCTTTTGGTTCAGAGTTTCACAACATCTATCCATCCATTTTCTTGACCGCTTAATCTTCACAAGGGTCGCGGGGGGTGCTGGAGCCTATCCCAGCTGGCTTTGTGCAGGAGGCGGGGTACACCCTGAATTGGTTGCCAGCCAATCGCTGAGTTTCACAACATATTAATGTAAATTACACAATGCTTCATTGTGTTTTTGTATTCACAGATTTTTTTTTATGTCACGATTTCACAGAAATTCACTGTTAATTCTACATGCATTTTTTTTTACAGTGTACTCAAGAGTTGAGCAGTTCGTACTGATTTAGGTCTGAAAAATAAGTGGTATCTAACATCCCTAATTAAAAGTACTAGTGGAATCAGTATCATGAATATTCAAGAGTTGAGTGGTATCAAACATCCCTAGGTACGTACTCGTGGTATCGGTACTTATTATCGGTATCTGTGACTACTGAAAAGAGTTGAGTACACGTTCTGATATTGGTGTGAAAAAAAAAGTGGTATCTAACATCCCTCGTGATTATTAAAAAATGGATGCGGTTGGATTTGTCCGAATAGAAACACTGACTGATATGTGTAAAATGCCGAAAAACAGTCCAAGTGTGTAACTACAAGGTGATAAAGGCCGTAAAAACTGGCAGAGTATTTAACTGCTGCGTGGGAGTATGCGTGCGTGCGTGTGTGTCTGCGTATCGATCCGTCCCTCCCCTCGAGCAGTACAGCAGCATCCCCTCCTTTGGCTGAAAGCCTCCTCCCTCCCAATTCACGATTGCAAGCACCGAGGAGCCCGAGCCAAAATGGACTTTTGAGTGTATGTGTGTCTGCGTGTGAGCGGGCAATCAATACAACTTTCTTTCTGTATTTTTAACTTCGCCTCACGGCGAGAGCGCAGCTGTTAAAACGGCCATCGTCAATGGTGAGCATGCGGGAATGAACACCGTGCTTGCTAATGATTGTGTTTTTCCTTTTTTTTTTTTCTTTTTTTTTTTTTAGAGAATTTGGAACACAGAAACTCATTATTGGGTCTTCATTGCAGCAAAAAGGAACAGTATGTAAATGTAGGTCACACAGATTAGTGATGCGAGTGTAAAGAATTAAATGACTATTTTATCCTTTTTTTTTTCTCCCTTTCTAACCTTATTGACATCCTGTAGCATTAATTTCCTGCCCATAAAATAAATCCCTTAATATCTCTCATGAAAACAATCAATAAAAGTGGTGACAGGTGACATTCCTGACCAGGATTGCTGTTTTACCGGCAGACCTTCACCTTCAAATGAAAAATGTTACATGCTGAATATCCAGAAATGTGAGATCTAAGGCCACCATTGGAATTATTATTATTATTAATATCCATCCATCCATCCATCCATTTTCTTGACCGCTTATTCCTCACAAGGGTTGCGGGGGGTGCTGGAGCCTATCTCAGGCTTTGGACAGTAGGCGGGGTACACCCTGGACCGGTTGCCAGCCAATCGCAGGGCACACAGAGACGAACAATCATCCACAAGGCACAAGCACACCTAGGGACAATTCGGAGCGCCCATTTAACCTGGCATGCATGTCTTTAGAATGAGACCGGAGTACCCGGAGAACACCCACGCGGGCACGGGGAGAACATGCAAACTCTACCCAGGAAGGGTAGAACCGGCGTCCTCAGAACTGGGAGGCGGACGTGCAAACCACTCAACCACCGTGCTGCCCATAAGGCGACATGTCTTACATTATATTAAACATAATATTAAATACTCTTAAAACCAACAAACTGTTAAAAATCCACTTCCAATAAAGTATTGGTAAATCAGTTGTTTTGTGGCAATTTGTATGTTTAAGTGGAATTGTCAGTGTCTGCGGAAAGTAACTAATAAAGTAACTTCAAATCTAACTACTTTAAAAATCAAGTAATCAGTCAACAAGTTACTTTTAAAATCAAGTCATTTGTAAAGAGTAGTTACTTATAAATCAAGTAATCAGTAAATATAAAATACACAGTGAATTCTGTAGAGTAAATTTGACTCTAGAGTGGGACCAAATAGACTCAATTTTAGAGTAGGCCAAGATTTACACTAGGAAGAGAGTAAAATAAAGAATTGAAAATAAATACATAAATAAAAGTCACTCAAGGGTTGACGAACGAACTCACAATCTTCAGAGCTTGGGAGGCTGCCACACAAACACCTGAGCTATGCCCCTCCTACGGTTTGCTTATCTCAAAGAGACCAAAGACATCCTTTTTCGTCTCTCAGAGTCAGGAAGATTCCATGGAATCATGGAATCAGCTGCAGCTGACACGAGCGATATACTAACAGAAAGCAGGAGTTTTGTGTGTCTCTGGGAGTAGATTGGCTGTCTCCCAAGCTGAGGGTCGTGAGTTTGTTCCTCCACACTTGATTGACTCTTATTTTTTCCAGTTTTTTATTTTACTCTCTTCCAAGTGCAAACGTTATGCTAAAACTGATTCTATTTGGTCCCACTCTAAATAGTGAAATTTACTCGACTGAATTTACTGTGTAAGTTACTTTTAAAATCAAGTAATCAGTTAAGTAACTAAGTTACTTTTTGAAGGTAACAATGGAATGCATGATGATATACTATTGCCCGGCTAATTCCTAGCTAGAATAGCTTAGCGAACTACCGGCAGGCGTGCTCGGAATGTGCTATTGTTGATTGTATTTGGTTAGAATTTGGTTAATTAAGCAATTGATGTGATTTATGTCACTCCATTGACACCAACACTTCATCATTGTAAGTAATTTAACGTCCAAACGTTTGCATGTTCATGAAAAATGGCGGCGACATTCATGATTCAAAGCTTGTTCACTTTCACTGTGTCAGTCTACCCACATTTTCTCAAATCCATTTGGCAGAGGTAACCGAATTTGTGGTGCTCAACATTTGCAGGTTATGAATTCAAGCGCAAACCATCTGCATGGCGCACATTCCAAGCTTCCACTCACTGTCTGGCCCTTTCTTGGAACAAATATCCTGATTATGCAAAATGCAGGCCTCTGTATGCTTGACTGAGCTATATAACAAACGGTCTTATCCGTCTCAGTTTGTCCCTGCAAACGCACGCACACACGGCACAATGTGCCATGTCCTTGTTACAATTGCTGCCTTCAGCCGATCAGCCAGTTTTCCTCACACACAAGGTCAATTTGGGTACAACTGAACTCTTGCCTGATACAGAGACAAATAATTTGAACAGAGCTGGTGAGGAGGTCCTTTTGTCAGAAAATTTAGATTTTAAGTGATTGCACAATTTGTAAATGGATCCAATTTGCTGCTACTTGGGCGAGAAGGGAACAGAACGGCGCGAAAGTGACAAAAACGCTTCTGAAAAAAAAGACGATGCGGGCATGAAAGGAGATGAAACTTTGATTATTTTCCAGACATGGTTGGCTCACTGCCAGCAGCTTGCAGTTTACTTGCCAAAATACTTTCCCGTCTTCCTCTCTCCAACTCATCGGCTCTTCCTCTTGTCTGCTGTTGACCCGCATCGCTATCTCTCCGCTGACCTCTCCCGCCCACTCTCCTCCATCCATCCATCTTAGCATTTCACCAGCCCACCTCAGTGCATCCACGTTCCCTCTCATTCAACCGCGTTCGTTCGCGGGCCTCTCCTTCCTCCCACCACTCTTGCCATTAATATCTCTCAGTATCTCGGTGCCCTGAGGGAAGCGCATCAGGAACGTAGCGATTCTGTGAGGAATGGCCACGATCCAAGACTAGAATGAAAAGATCCCAGCGCACAAACACGCATTATGTCAGGACCCAGTGCAAACCCAGAAGCAGAAACACCCACCACCATCAACTACTTAATATGTACTACAAATACGCCTGCAGCTTACTCGCTAGCAGACTTTGCACAGAGTTTGCAGTTTTGTTTACACTATCTCTCCACCTCTAACTTGCAGCCAGTGCATTGCCACAGTTGAGACGGAATCAGTATTCATGGCATGGTTGTTTGTTGTGGAAATGATTGCCTTTAATCATTACAAGCAAAATTGGGAGTTTTACACGTGGTGCTGAATTACACTGATTCCTGCATGCGGAACCTTTGGGGAATGTAAACTGTTGCCATGGAAATGAAGTTAGTGGAGTGTTCAAGCTGAAAGTATCAATATATAATGAGTAACACAGATTTGAAACCAAAGTTAAAATGATTCTGACTGATTCAGATAAGTGGCACTTCACCTTTGAACACGTTTCTAGAATAGTCATGCATACATAAATAATTATTGCATCTTGTCAAATATGAGCTCTTCAGACTTTTAGCCACTTCCTGAAGGGAAACATGGACCTCAGAATACCACGTAAAACCTCAGTTCAATTATCTTATTCCAAAGGAAAAACCAAGGGGTGCTACGTGAAGAAAAGATTAGACAAAAAGGCCAACATTTGTTACACTTTGAAAAAATAATAGGAGCAGTAGTAATAGAAGTAGAAGAATAAGAAACGCTAGTAGACATAGGAATAGAAGGAATTGAAGTAGTGAAAGGAGTAAATGTAGTAGTAGGAGTAAAAGTAGTAGTAGAAGAAGAAGAAGAAGAAGAAGAAGAACTAGAAGAAGAACTAGAAGAAGAAGCACTAGAAGAAGAAGAAGAAGAAGAACTAGAAGAAGAAGAACTAGAAGAAGAAGAACTAGAAGAAGAAGAACTAGAAGAAGTAGAAGAAGAAGTAGAAGAAGGATTCTGTTTAAGGTAAGCTATTTTAAACTGAAAAGAAAAACTTTAACGCAAAAAACTATGATAAGTGCGTTACGTCGTCCTCATGTGCTAATGCAGAGTACGCTCCTCCCACAATTTCTGTAATCATTAGCTCGTGCTTCAACTGTTTGTTTTCCTGCCAAAGAGAACCTCAGCATCTTCATCTCTGCTACCTCCAGCTCTGCCTCCTGTCTGTTCCTCAGTGGCACTGTCTCCAGACCAAACAACAACGCTGCTCTCACCACAGTTTTATACACCTTTCCTTTCATTTTAGCTGAAACTCTTCTATCACACATCACACCTGACACTTTTCTCCACCCGTTCCAGCCTGCCTGCACACGCTTCTTCACTTCTTTTCCAAACTCTCCATTGCTCTGGACTGCACATGACATGTTCCAAATACAGCTCAGAGAACAGCAGCCTCAATAATTTGTAAATGTATCCAAAATGAGCCATTACGCTAGTTGAATATAGTTGTCATGGATATGAATATACTTGAATTGACTACATTTGTTTATGTTGCAACGTAACCTGGCGCAGATGTCGTGCTAAAAATGGTGTACAACATGTTGTGCGTGCCAGCATTGTTTAAGCCACCGCCTCTTTATTACAAAGAGTCAAACCACATCCTTTCGGGACAAACTGTCTGGAGCATCAAGGGCATGTCACGGAGAGAAATACAAGCACAGCAAACCCACACAGATATCAGTAGCAAGTGACTAAAGAGTAGCGTTTAGAGGCGGTGGTGTGCGTGTGTGTGCGGGAGTGGGGAAGATGGAAGCTGCTGACACAAAAATTGCTGGCGCTTAATGTGACATGACCAAAACATGACCAAAGGGAATCAAGCCCAAGTGGACTGGAACCCCCAATAGAGCTTAGCTGCTTGTAGACATGATGGGAGGATGAGTTTATGAGCAGGGATGGACGTCGCTTGAGAGGAAGAGAGACGGTAAAATGTGAAGAGAGAGTATGAGAGATTTAAGGATGAAGCTGGACAGCATTTAATGTTCTCATTCCGTTCTCTTACGGCCACACAGCGGAGACAGGAATGCAGACGCAATTATACTTCAAACAAGGACATCGCCAACTGTCACATGAAGGTCAACAGTACAGAAAAAAAACAAGCGATGTGAGCGGGAAACAAAGGCAACGCTGACCATGAGAATGCTGAGGAGACACTCATATAGACGTTAAGTGCACACAAGCTCAGTGGCATTTGTTTTATTTTCCTCTGCTCTCTCCCCCTTTTACGCACTTCACTGTTTGTTAAACATGAATGCGTGCGACTGAAAGGGCAAAAAGAGCAGCGAACACAATATTGGGTACTAAAAAGGTTATGAAATGCCATCAGACACAAGGTATGCTTTAGAGTCTCGTATCAAAAACAAACACTGAGATGCAGACATGAATGCATGAATTTTGATTACTTTATCACAGCTATAGGAGGTAAACAAAGAGCAGACATAAAACAACAAGTTCTCAATTCCAAGATAAGAAAAAAATAAAAGGGGGAAGACAAAAGCTCAGTTTTGACCCATATCACATGGACCGGGGTAGAATATGGACCGTCAGCCCTTAAACAATGAAAGTATAGCTGATAACAGTAGAAGGGAAAAACAAATCCACACAGCTAAGCAGCATCAGTTATAACCCGATGTTCTAACAATGGGGAGCTGATGCATAAAAAACGTATATGAAGCTGTTACACAAAACCCTTCCAGACCATAATAAAAAAATAAATTGCACCATGTGCAGCTCAATACCTAAAGGCGAATCGTCGAGGCTCCTATTAGCACTCAGTATTTGTAGTTAGATAGAATGCTTACACAAGTGAGCTCATTAGATTAGATTAGATTCGACTATATTATCGCAGTGGAGGTACACAACTGTGAAATGTCGTTAGTGTCTTAGCAAGAAGTGAGAGAGCTAAAGTATTGTTTGCACAAGGTACAAAGAGTAAAATATGGGTATAGATTTATAAATCGTGCCAAATATTTATGTGTGTGTATTTTATGAGCCTCCATCCACACATGCGTTTTCCTCATTAGGGAAACAAGTGAGTTATACTCGTCACTAGTCAACAGCAGAAAATATATTATGAGCAGTGGTACATAATATAAAAATGTCAGATCTGACTTTTAATGCTGCAATTTTATGGGATCCAGTTCAAGATATGATTATGTGTATTATTCTAAGTACAGCAGTGGTGTAGAACTATGCTGCAACAGATCTTTTTTTTTTTTTTTTTTTAAATCATATTGCGGCTACGGACTTCAGACAACATTAAAAACGTCTCAGAATTATGCAGTGAATATTCAACACAACTGTTAAATACAGATTGATAAGCACAAATAAAAAAAGCAAGTCTATTCATTAGATCACTCAGATCTGAAATTTAAAATTAACACTCAGCACTCAAAATAAGAAATAACATTGTTGATAGATTGGATTGGATAGGTAATGCACAGAATATTTCAGGTTTCTATTTTCTGCAGTTTAGGCCTACTACTTGGACATTTTTCTTTTTCCTGTATCCACTATTAACTGCTGAAACAGTGTCAATTTCTCCAATGATGGACTAATAAAGATTCTTACTTATATTTCAAATATTTATTATATAACAAATATATTGTTCTTGTAAGTCAGTCAGCCACATAAAAGGTAGTGGTGGAGACCTTCATACGTTATTTTTTTTTATTCCTCACACCTTTTTGACATGCATCTCCTTCCACAAAATTCAGCCATTTCACATCATTCCAATTTCAACATATTGCAAAAATTCATGCTATGGGGGCTAGTATTTTTCTCATTCTAAATAGTCATGGTTTTCATTAAATGTAACATTTTTCACCCCAAAATACCCTTTTATTCTGCTAAGTGTGCCTCATTTCATTCATTCCAATGGTACATTCAACATTAAACATTGACATCATTCTCATTTGAAATCTAAAACGTTCATCGCATTCAATTCACCTTGGGAATGATTTTCAACTTGACAAAAATTCTCACCAACCACAAATTCAACATTTTTACCATTGCATTTCACAATAAAAAAAAATAAAAAATCCCTATTCATTCCCAATGTCACTTTGAACAAATACGACTTATATTGTCTCCATTTGGATTTTAAAATGTCCAGCTCATTCAGTTCACATGCCAACAATTCTGATTTACCAAAAATTCAACATTTTCCAAAAAGAAGTTCTTCCTCCAAAAAAGTCCCTATTCATTGTCAATGACACATTCTACAAAGCATGTGTACATCAATCCCATTCCAAATTCAAATCATTCAATTCATTCTTGGAAGTAGTTTTTCAATATGCCAACATTTTGCACATAACAAAAACTCACAATTTTTCACTGCGCAAAATTCCTCATTTTAGGACAAATCTCTATGCCCCACAAAAAAATTCCACATTCATTCTGAATGGCACAAAAAAACAAAAAACTAAAACCATTATATTCAATGTAATTTGCGATAATTGGATATCATAAAATCTCATTCCTTATTTTTCACTATCATTCCACATTGTGCAAATTCATTCCATATTTCATGCAATTTGTACACCGACTAAACATGTCTAGTTTAAAAATATTTTTGTATACTATTATTGAATGCCATTAATTTAGTTGAAAGACTTTCTCTTTAGTTAGCTTGTAAACCAGACAACACACAATTACCTCCCTTACCCAAAACACACTACACCTCTTATCCATTCCACCCAGACATGTTCTAACTGTGCCAGCTGGACAGAGGCGCCTGTGTGACAGTTTATTAGAAAGGAAGTGGCACGAGCAAGAGCGGAGACGGCGCGGACACCCCACACAGCCAAGTCCTCTTATGCTCAACACCCTTACACAATACGCCTTCAAAACATCCCAGTCACAGCACAGCTTAAACAAACACATTCCGAATGTTCCTTCGCACACCAGTCAAGTCCCAACAAATAAAGTCACCGGAAAGCAACAAGTACTGATGCTGTAAGTCATCTGGGGGAGGGAAAAGGTCATTCTAAACTTGCGAAGACATGAGGTCCAGGCTGAGACGTCAGTGCAGAAAAGGAAGGAAGGACAAGGGGCAGTTGAGCAGCTGGTGGGGTCAGAACAAATGCTGGTGTTTAAGTCTGGACCTCAGGCCTGACAGTACAGAACTGCCTTGTGCACCAGCAGCAAAGTTCGAATTTGGCTCCAAGCTGCAACCAGATGGACCGAGGGAAAAGGTGGAAGTGGAAACAGTCTTCCACCCTGTACTGGTCACCAGGCAAAAATAAGCAACCATTCACACTCACGTTCACACCTAGTCAGTCTTAAATTAACCGAACATTACGTTTTTTTTCGAGTGTGGGCGGAAGCCTGATATTGTATCAAAAATGATTCTTATTACTGATTTGTCGGTTTCTAGGTTAGATCTGTTGTTTTTGTCTGTAAATGATCAGCACCTCCAAATCCGAGACCATGGTCCTCAGTCGGAAAAGGGTGACGTGTCCTCTCCGGGTCGGGGATGAGATCCTGCCCCAAGTGGAGGAGTTTAAGTATCTTGGGTTCTTGTTCACGAGTGAGGACAGGATGGAGCGGGAGATCGACAGGTGGATCGGTGCAGGGTCTGCAGTGATGCGGACTCTGTATCGGTCCGTCGTGGTGAAGAAAGAGCTGAGCCAAAAGGTGAAGCTCTCGATTTAGCGGTCGATCTACGTTCCGATCCTCACCTATGGTCACGAGCTGTGGGTCGTGAGCGAAAGACCGAGATCCCGAATACAAGCGGCCGAAATGAGTTTCCTCCGCAGGGTGTCCGGGCTCTCCCTTAGAGATAGGGTGAGAAGCTCGGTCATCCGGGAGGGACTCAGAGTCGAGCCGCTGCTCCTCCGCGTTGAGAGGAGCCAGCTGAGGTGGCTCGGGCATCTGGTTTGGATGCCTCCTGGACGCCGGAGGTGATCCGGGCATGCCCCACCGGCGGGAGGCCCCGGGGAAGACCCAGGACACGCTGGAGAGACTATGTCTCTCGGCTGGCCTGGGAACGCTTTAGAATCCCGCCGGTGGAGCTGGTTGAAGTGGCTGGGGAGAGGGAGGTCTGGGTTTCCCTCCTAAAGCTGCCGCCCCCGCGACCCGACCTCGGATAAGCGGTAGTAAATGGATGGATGGATGAATGAATGGATGGATATTTGTAAATGTTACATTCTCAGTGGGTTGAGACTGCTTGAACTATTTCCTTAAATTGCTTGTTGCGTTTCAGTAATCTCCACCATTCAGAGGCGCTACGATTGAATTGCAATGGCATCCGATGATGACTTTAAATGGGCCCCATATTCATAGTTACAAAGCTAGAAAGGCCATAAAGCCTGCTGGGTAATTCCAACAAGTCATGCCTCTCTCAGCTTGGAAAAACAAACCTTTATTGAAATTTCTTTTTTAAGCTGACACAGCTGAGCCCGTCTTAATGCGCCTCGTTCACACAAAAAAACAAACAAGCTCGGTTATAAAGATTTCAGCACACACAAACAATGAAAATGGAAGTAGCACATATCCTATGCACCGCCTGGCCTCGCCAAATAATGCATGGCCTGAAACCGTAATGGCGCACACTTGGTGGGAGCGCGGCGTGCAGAGGGCGGACACACGTGGTCGATAAATGACACAAGCTATCGGTCGCAACATCCATCCTTCTTTTTATTAGTACCAGTCTCCTGTTTATCGAACGCGATTGGTTGTTGGTGTTGGGTTCGGAGGGGAGACAGACAGAGGCTGCCAATTACATTGACTTCGGAATAGCCAAGTAAACAAGTGGAGTTGCTCCAGGGATTTGCACTAGTTACCACTAAATCCTTACAACTCACTGATTAATAACATGTAAATCAAATTAAGCAACTGCATTTTATTTATTAGCTCTACAGGCACTCACGTCGAGAGAGCTTCAGATGAGCGTTACGATGCCTCTAAATGGTGATTTGAAGTGATTCCTAATGCACACACATGCACACAATGGCAGCAGCAGACATGTCGTCTATATCCAATCTGATGAGTCCACACCTAATTCTGTTTGATCAGGAGGCGCAGCAGACGTCAGCCACTTGTGTTTATCTATACACATTCATTTCATTCCAAATGGTGATGAATGAGGTCTAGAACAAATGATAAGGTTGGATTTTATCCTTGTTTGCTTTTGTCTGCTTTTTAGGGGTGATTTTGGGGGAGCGTATTAAACATGGGTGTGTGTTATACACGGGAATTGATGGTATATTTTGAGCCTCTCTGACAGCTTGCCACAATTACGATACTGTCAAATATTATATCTTGTGAATCAAACCAAAGAATGATGGATTTTGAATACAGATTTTGTGTGGGACTCGGAACTAGGGATGGGCGAGTACCGATACCAGGTAACGGTATCGGGCCAATACCAGCCTTTTTTCAAGTACTCGAGTACTCGTGACGCAGACGAGTACAAGCGACCGATGGCAGAGGGGGAAGACGTTAAGTGAGTCCTCCTTGCCTGGAACTGACGCAAGCTTGCAGCAGTTTTTCACCAAAACTTCAAAATTGTGAATCTTAAACTAAAAGAGCATTTTTGTGTTTTATTTTGAGCGTTAAGACTATTGAAGAGTGACTGTAATGTTTTTTTTTTGTGTCAAAATTAAAGGAAATATATTTGTTTAAAAAAATCTTTTAGTGATTTTTTTATTTGTCAAAATGTACTACTGGTATCGGTAGTTGGTATCGGTATCGGTGAGTACTGAGGGTCTGAGTATCGGTATCGGTCTGAAAAAAAGTGGTATCGAACATCCCTACTTGGAACATATTGTGCAGGTGTTTTTAAAACGCGTTAAAAACGTTGGTTTAATAGTTTCGATTCAGTTCGTCTGCATTCCGTTCAGTCTTTTTTTTTTAATTCATTGAACAGTACAATACAGTATTTTAAAGCGAATACAAAGTTATTTCAAGTTAAAAAGAGATACGATACAAGTTCAAATAAGTGTAAAACGAGTCATGAATTTATGTTTAAGTATTTTATTTTTTGCCACTAGATGGCATTAGCATTTCAGGTGAGATGGTGGTGACATGAACAGCACTTTTTTTTTTGTTTCCAATTACGAGGAAAAATAATTAGAACATGAATCAACTCGTGGACTCCTGCCCATTTTGTTCATTTTA
This sequence comes from Festucalex cinctus, assembly GCF_051991245.1. Lineage (NCBI taxonomy): Eukaryota > Metazoa > Chordata > Actinopteri > Syngnathiformes > Syngnathidae > Festucalex > Festucalex cinctus. The sequence goes on from NC_135429.1 coordinate 13,262,918, forward strand.
AATTACCACTAGACCCCAGTCACAACCAATATTTTTTTATTTATAATTGCTAAATTATGTTATAGTTACTTCATTGAACAACATTCTTTGGCATTGTTTTGTGAATTTTGTAATTAGTGATCGCAGCTTTCCTGAAAACGAACCAGAAATAACACCAGTGATGTTACACGGGCTGGAGTTGCTGAATAAAATGCACTTAACGTCGAAACAGCAAATGCAAAATGGAAATACACTCAACTCATGGCTTTCAAAGGGGTCTGGTATTGTCCATGCAGACCATCCAAGTGGGAAGAATTGATGGTGGTGTTAGCAGCCCTGTTGTTGAGTATTGTTATCTCAAACGATTAAGAATTCCAGACAATGTAACCTTGTTTATCCCAGACTTGCGTGAGTTATACACGTGTTTCATGTATAATGATACGGATGGTGTCACGATGCGATTGCAGGGATCCACTCTGGCATATCTTTCTCTTTCCTGTCTGCTGACTTTCACAAAATAATAATAATAATAATAATTTGGCCCACAAAATAAACGAAACACAGACATAGAACAAGTGCACACCGAAATCCAGACTGCACTCCGCCGCGCTTAGCTCATAGCGTGCGCGTGGAGACCGGCAATCACGCTTAAGCGTGTTAAGGCATGCTGACATGGCGTGAGACCCACTGTCAGTTAACACCTAGAAGCAGGGTCATACAAGGAGATAGGGAGTGAACACATGGGAAGTGCAGAATGTGGAGTGATTTGGAAGTGGAGGGGGTGGGGGGGCGTTGTCGGCATGGAAAGAGGCAAATGAGAGAAAGCACGGGTAAAGGAGAAGGCATAAACATGCTTCATGAATAATTCAATGTAGGCCATAGCCCGAGAGACAGTCACACACATGAACACACACAAGCAGCATGCACGCACGCACGCACACACACAGGTCACTTTGTAATGGAGGGATTACGGCGCTTTCGTGACAAGTCATGTCTGATCCAGAGGAAGCACCTCAGGCAGAGCAGAAGAGACAGAATGGGGGAGGAAAGGGGTGCGAGTGAGGAGAGATGGAAGGCAAGTGTGGAAAACCCCATCAGGAGGGCAAGTGCTTTGGAAGTCAGCGTAGGCGTTACATCTGGCTTCTTTATTCTCATTGTTTGCGCAACTTTTCTTTGCGAGTGTTGATTTATTGCATCCCTGCGCTCCGAATCATCACGCATGTCAAGAGGCTTTTCTTCACAAGGGTTAAAGTGGAAAAAAAAAAGACGAGGAGATGAATCTCCATCATACACGGCAGCGGTGTGAGAGGATACCCCTTCCATAGGACGGGACATATAAGATGATGTCCAGTACATACAGTACAACCTGGACATAAAAAAATAAATAAATAAATAAATACATAAATAAAATAAATATCAAAACAAAACAAAACATCAGTTTAATCGATTACTGAAATAAAACTGAAATATATATATATATATATATATATATATATATATATATATATATATATATATATATATATATATATATATATATATATATATATGTGTGTGTGTGTATGTATATTAGGGGTGTTCAAAATCAATTCGGCAATATATCGCGATATTACATCGTGCAATTCTCCAATCGATTCAACAGGCGGCCGAATCGATTTTTAAACATCCATTTTTGATGGAAAATATTCACCAAAATGTCTTAGGGTTCACACCTTAAGCATAAAAGAATGTTATATTAATGGAACATTAACCCTTAATATTTGATTTCAATGCTGTTCAAACATGAAAGATTACAACCTGTATAAGACTGACAGTTCAGATAAATAAATAATACATTTTCATACAAATCTTATACTGTACAAGTTTATTGATTAGTATTTTCTAAATTTGAATAATTTCTTTTTAAAATCGCTACAATCGACTTATTTCACACCCCTAATATATATATATATATATATATATATATATATATATATATATATATATATATATATATATGGGTGTGTGTATCACACAATGCGATTGGAAAATCCCCAGCGTTGTAAGTGCACAAAAGGTGCATGAATAAAACAAAGTGAAATAGAGAACAATGACACAGGCTGCCTCTGCGGGAAGCGGCGTGTTTCTGCTTTCTCTGTAGGAGACGCCACACTTCCATCAAATTGGCAGCTTTCACACAATAACCCACACATGAACGGATCAATCTGTCAATATTTCCCCAAAAGACAAACGGGTTTAAGTGGATTGCTCACAGACACACGCATACTCAAATACTGTCTGGTCGGTCTGAGCTAACCCTGACCTCTGGCCTGCAAATGGAAATTCTCTTTATGGATCAATAATGTATCACATTATGATTATTACTGAAGTCCCACAGGAAACTGAAACCACCATGTAATCCATAACTACAAATGGGAGGCTCCATTTACCATATAGACAGTGTGTAGGCATACACACAATGTGGTTTAACAACTTCACAATATCAGTAAGGAGAAAAAATAGAATGCCATAAAGTTGAATTAAGAATTTAAACCATGGTTTGTTTGTTCAACATATAGTTACTTATTATGGATGGTTACAGTTTAAGAAACTGCATGAAGAAGTCAGCTGCACATGTGAAGTGGGTAATTGGAGACTGCCTTGCACCCTCGATTGTGCATCCATGTCACTGAGAGGACAAGGACAAACATCCTTACAATCAAAAATCAAGAACAAAAACAGAGCATTACACACACACAAAATATTTTTTTTTTCATCCATACACCCTTACAATTTTCTATATTTCCTCAAATGGAGGTGGCATGGCTCAGTGGTAGAGTGGTTGTCTCGCAACCCTGAAGTTGTGGGTTTGATCCCAGGCCTCTGTGAGCATGTCGAAGTATCCTTGAGCAAGATACTGAAACCTCCGATTGCTCATGATGAACAATCATCAGTGGATCAATGAGTAGTCAAAATGTATAGTATAGTATACTTTTAAAGTGTGCAATGCTAAGTGAAAATCAAATAAACAGTTTTCCTAATAATCAAATTACAGTTACCATTTCACTACAATTTCTAAAGTCTCCAATTATATTTAGTTTTTGGCACGTCATCAGTGTCATCGTCACTAGCCGGGTCAAGTACTGACAGACGTCCGTTTTGTTGAATGATTGATGGACTGACGGAAAGCCCACCTCTGTCTATCAGTCCTAAAATGGTGGCAACGAAGTGATGACGGAAGCGTGGTTAAAATAATATGACTTCCGTCCTTCCTCTCTTTAGTTTTTCCTCTGGTCTCTTGAGACCTCCTTAATTTGTTGGAATTTAGAGTTTTCTGGGGTTGGCATAAGACTGATTTTGTCACCATGTGGATGGCAGGAGGTGTTTAGTTGGTGCTGGATTTCACTTTGATTTATCTTTCTTTTCTTTGACCTTTCCTCTGGTCTCCTGACCTTCTGAACTTCACAACTCTGGCGAGACGCTGAAGTATCCGGTTAAGGTGAAGGGGAATGGGATTTTTATTAGATTTTAGGTGAATTGATGAGTATTAATTTACACATATTCACATGCACGCACAAAATAAAATAATAATAATAATAATAATAAAAAAGAGAGAGGGCAATGATGATTAGATGTTGAATCGGTAAGACTGCCGAATGAACAATTCTGAGCTCTCTCTTAAAAAAATAAATAAATAAATATATAAATAATAATAATAATAATAATAATAATATGACGGACTGACGATGAGAATAGATTTGTTTAGACCTGAGCGAGAAACAAATAAGCAAAAATCTGACAAAGGAGAGATGGCTGGGGAAAAAAACTGACAATGTGAGTACAGAAGGAAACCGATGGTTGTGCAGAGATGAGGGATGCGGCACAAGGAAGATAGCAATCTATACAGGAGGAGGAAGACAGAGAGACAGATGAGTGTGCCCTTGACTAGTGCCACTGTTATCTTCACGCTTTGATGCTGCTGCGCCGCACCAATCAGACAGAAAGACAGACAGACAGACAGACCGAGGCCATAAGACATGGCTCACATGCCAGGGACATTTAACATGGTCTATAAACCTTGCGCTCACACTCACACCTACACAACAGCCAAGCTTATTCATACCCGGCCACGGCTTAATGGCGCCGCTGTCACTTGCAACAGCGATGCAATCGCCCTCACCATCTCCTGGTTACTGATTAAATGCAAAGCCAATCACCGGAGTAAAATAAATCACAAAGACGATGGCCTCTCTTTTGTTATGCTTAAAAATGGAGCCTCGGAGGAAAATACACGATAATGCCGCCTCGCTAATGAATCGAAGGAAGAGTTACAAGAATAGAATTGTGGCCCGGAGCCGCAATCTGAGCCCGGTGACGAGTCCTGATGGCTGTTTGATTCCTCAGATTAAGTGGAATAGGAATTCCGCATCATCCCCCCGTCAAATGAATGCTCAAACGTGATTGTTTTTCCCTTGTGCAAGGATCTCGAGGGAGGCGCTATTGATGGTGATCTGCCTCGGAATATACCGATGACGCAGTAAAGGGTTCGTGACGGTTGCGAGGAGGTTAGATGACAATGCTGTGAACACACAACGCCTGTCATGGGAACAGACATGTAAAAATGAGATACCGGATCCGTACGTACGTGCTAATCTTTAGCATGTGGAGCATTCTAAACATGCCACGTGGCAGTCTGCGTGCATGCAAGCTGCAGCCGTGAGCACCTTTCGTGTGTGCACAATTTCGCTTAACCGACCAGCCTCAGGCTAATTTCATGGCACAGGATGAGATATAGGAGGACATCAGACATTTGTGTGTCCATTCTTTCAGCCTGGGTCACTTGACTTCTTCCCGACTCCCTTTTTGACTTAACGTTGGCCCCAGGCCTGCTCTACAACCTCATCATAATGCTAATGCAATAAATGCGCGCGTGCCAATCTTCAATGATGAATTAAAAATGGCATCTACTCTGGTGGGGCTAAAGGGGACAAGAGAAACTGTATTAGTGATGGATGAAATGCTCAGAAAGAAAAGAAGATACGATAAAGTAAAGCATTGGTACAGTTTTCCAGTTTCACTATTATGGTCAAGTTGCTTATACTGTGTGATATCCCATTTATTCCCATTTCCGCATTCTGCAATTTTATCATTTTAGCAAGTTTAAAGTTCGAGTCCAGTTCTCTAATTTATCCAGAAAGCATTCAGTTTTTTCCCTACTCCATGCACCCCTATTTAACAAACAAAACTGAGGACGCAGGTTCGAGTCCAGGCTTCGGAACTTCCTGGGTGGAGTTTGCATGTTCTCCCCGTGCCCGCGTGGGTCTTCTCCGGGTACTCCGGTCTCCTCCCACATTCCAAAGACATGTGTGGCAGGTTAATTGAACGCCCTGAATTGTCCCTAGGTGTGATTGTGAGCGCGGATGGTTTTGTCTCTGTGTGCCCTGCGATTGTCTGGCAACCAGTTCAGGGTGTACCCCGCCTACTGCCCGAAGCCAGCTGGGATAGGCTCCATCACGCCCCGCGACCCTTGTGAAGAGTAGGCGGTCAAGAAAATGGATGGCTGGATGGATGGATGGATGGATGGATGGATGGATGGATGGATGGATGGATGGATGGATGGATGCTTTATGTCTCGACTTACAATTGGTCTTACAAACAGCCTTTTGGAATCCATGGTGTTTTGTTCTATGACTTGTTTCAATTAAATAATTTTGAGGGGATTTGGTTGTTAAAAAAAACAAAAAACATTAACATCTATCATCTCAGATTGTATTAAACAGAAACTTCACAGATGAACAACAAATAATGACTACATATTTACCCGTAATATCCAAATGTTTCAACAATTTTAGCGAAAATGCGCAAAACAAACGTTTTGCTGTTTCCATTTATTAGGATTTTGCGAATATTGAGAGGTGAGGAGAAATGACATCATATGAGACGGTTTCTCAGCTACAAGAAACTCGGATGACTGTCAGCGTAATTAACATTGTTAACTAACAATCCCATTCCAACATGATTCTGTAATGGGATTGAGTTGATTTTGGTGGCAACAGTTTGTGACGGCTTTTTTAAATTTCTAGCGTTTCAATTCAGGTTGATTTTTGCAATTGTAAATGTGGATGGAAACCCACGAGAGTCTCTTCATTACAATTTCATTTCACTCTTGTCCAGCCACTTTAGACAAAGTCAGATGGACCTCATGACATCAAAAGACCATGTTATATCACTACAAGGCTGGAAAAGGAGGGGACACAATTAGCGGGCTAGTCAAGAAGAAAAAGCATCCTGAGAAGAGGAGACCAACCCTGAGAAGTCAGACAAGAGTGACGAGAGGAGGGAAGGGAGTGTGCGATTATGTGAGGAGACAAGAGGGGTGAAGTGTGAAGTAATGAGGCCAGAATGAGGGCTGCAGCTGTGTTGTGTCCAGCCAAATACACACAAACACACACGCACACGATAAAGGCAGCCAGCCGTGGGGAGTGGAGAATGACAAATGACAAAGTGACAAATGTGTCATTGGGGAGTTGGTCGGCAGGAATCCAGAGTTCTGGAGGGTTTGAGCAAAACACAAATCCAACACCACAACACTCAAAAACAGACTTGGCGGCCAGCAACGCAGGGAGGGCTCTATGAGCCTCCCCCTTATGAAAGTAGACTGCAGTATATGGACAAAAGTATTGGGACATACAGTCCTGTGCTAAAATAAATAAAAAAATAAAAAAATAAAATAAAATAAAAAAACACTAAAAACGCTAATTTAGTAAAAAAATACATAAATACATAAATGGAATGACACTCCCCCAAAATTAAAATAAATAAATATTCACCAAAGTTGGTTAAAAGGGGGTGCATGGAGTAGGGAAAAAAATTAATGCTTTCTGGATAAATTAGAGAAATGTATTTTGACAATTTGAGGCATTAATGTGTGACACATTATATGTCACTTCCTGTTGATTTTGAAGCACTTCCGAGTCCCTTCCTGCTCAATTTTAAGGCACTTCCTGTTGAAATTGCGGCACTTCCAGGCCACTTCCTGTTGATTTTGGGACACCTCTAGGTCACTTCCAGATCACTTCCTGTTGAATTTGGGGCACATCCTATTGTTTTTGCGACACTCCAGGCCACTTCCTGTTGATTTTTGGGCACTTACGCTGCCTTCATGTGGTGTCGTAATTATGGTAAATATCACATGTCGAGTAGAAAATTGCATGTGAAGGCCCCCTTATGTCGTATTTTCTACTGGAAAACTGGGAATTTATTTTGATTCCAGAATTTCCGAGTAGAGAAAACTTTTCAAGTTTCAACATGGCAGAGAGTGCATAAGGATTCATGAATGGAAAGACATATTAACACTTGTAAGGGCGTTAACGTCCACTAGCACAGCAGGCTGTTTTGGAACCCACACAATTATGTAGCATACACAATTTTGTTAAATCACAAAATCACATGAACATAACTCGGTCGTAATTATGAGTTTCCGAGTGGAAACGTCCATTTTTCCCCTAGCAGGTGAAGGCAGTTAGTGTTTATTTTGGGACACTTCCGGGTCACTTCTTGTTCAATTGGGGGCACTTCTTGTTGATTTTGCGGCACTTTCAGATCACTTCCTGTTGAATTTTGGGCACATCCTATTGCTTGATTGTTGTTTTGTGACACTTCTGGGTTAATTCTTGTTCAATTTGGGGCACTTCCTGTTGACATTGCGGCACTTCCGGGTCACTAAATCAGACCATAGGATCAACGCAAATGATTTGGAATAGCCATGGCCTTAATCGTGAATATATTTAGCTGTTCTTCTTAGCAAATGGAGACAAATTTCTACAGAGATAATAAAAATTTAGCAAAACATTATTACAGTACAGTGAAAAGTGGGTTACACACTACAATGTTGTGGTTGTGGATGCATTTGTGGCCAGTGTGAAAGCGGCTCCTGATTTGCTCTTGTTTTCTTTTCTCTGTTTGGCAGACTTGACTATGGTTATTATAAGGGTAGTAATGGGCTGCTGTGTGGGTGTGGGTGGGGTTTCTCGGGTCAAAGGCACATATGAGGGGAATAGAAGAGAGAGCGGTAAACAGATAAAGAGAGGGAGGGGAGAGATTTGAGATAAGAGGTTTGCCACTGGGGTTATTGCCTTTCTCACACTGTGTATCGACTCACCCTATCAGGGGGTTGGCTTTTTCCAGGGTGCAGAGTCAAACACACACACACACACCCACACACAAACAAACTTCAGGGGATTTTTTTAAATAGTCGTCGCTGTTTACAACTGACTAACTTCCCAAATGCATGCACTATATACAAACAGACTAACTGAGCAGCTTGCAGCCAAAAGTATCATAACTGGCATCGTTTTGCTGTGGGTTTGCAGAATGGACGCTTTCCAAGCGCACATTCACCAAGCGAAGGACACAAGGGCACGTAGGAGATGCTGCGACAAGCTGGGAGAAAAGTGGAGAGCAAGCAAAGGTATCGATCAAAGAAAAGGATCAAGCTAACACAACAGAGATTCCGAAGGTATCAGAGCTTGAGGGAACAATGGGGAAGCGGGAGAAGTCAAGTCAAGGAGAATTGCACGAGGAGCAAGAAGTAATCCCCCCGCATGCAGAGTTTAATGGTTTGGCCCAGCAGTTTGGGACACTGGCAGGAGGTTTCAGGATGGATCGATCCAATCCCTCTGACAGGAGAGGAAAACTTCTCTTTTGTCTTTGAGAAAAGAAAGGTTTCAAAGGTGAAGAAGAGTAGCGAAGTGAGAAAGTTGCGCCAAGGATGAGAAAGTGAATGAAAGCGAGAGGGGAGAAAAGATGTTGAGAAGAGACTTAAAGTGCCAAAACTTTTTGGGTGGGGATGGGCAAATAGAAATCAGCTCTCTAATGCTGCCCACTCGAGGGTCAAACAACCCTCGGGAAGACTCATTGCAAAAACGCAACAAAAAGCCAGTAATCTTTTTATGCCCTTTGGTTTCCAGTCTGTAGTTTAATGAGTGTTGACTTTTTTTTTTTGGCGCAGAAGCCGTTTAACAAGGATACCAGTGTTGGTAAGTCCAACAGCAAAATGGATGGATCGGACTATGTACGACTTTTCTAAAGGTTGTTTTGGAGACAGGCCGATAATATTTTTGGTCAACCTTAAGTCTTTGCTGTACCTCTCAAAGCGGCATCAATTAGTCAAATTAGCAGTCCATCTTGCCAAACTCTTAATCTCAGAACTGAGATGCAGAAATGTTACTTACTAGATCAAACTGAAGGAACAGTCTCCAGGAATGGATTGTGTTCCACTACAATTGGTCCACTGTACATATAAATGCCCATTAATGGTATACTGTAGATTGTGTTTCGCAATAGCCCAGCGGCATTGCAAATAACCTTGAATGCCAGATGCAGACATCAGAATGACTGAGGCTTCATATAAGTGCAGTTACTTGTCAGCGGGATGGTTTAACAGCTCGTTCTCAGAGCAGCAGTAGCAATGCGTTGTCACTATGACGCTGACATACCGTGCCAAGGCGCCCGTTGTGTTTGTGTAGGCTGCACCAGCTTCAATTACCTCCTTTACATCGTTGAGAGATGGTCTGCCCTTTGTAGGACCTTGACCACATCCAGCCGCAGATATGAGCTTTGATGTAATCAAATAATGCAAGATTAATTTAGTTTAGAAAGATGTTTAAAACAATTACAAGCACAGATAGAATAAATAGAAGGGGTTTCAGTGGATTAAAAATATGAATCATATTTAATCGCGATTAATCACAAATGTTATAACTGTTCTGAATGTACAATAATTTTCATACTCTGAACATAAAAGTGGGAAAAATAGTTTTATAGAAATATGGCTGCATCTTTTAGTCATTGACAGAGTAATTTCATTATAATTTATAAAATGTAGTTAAAATTAAAAATATGTACTGTAAAAAAAAACGAGTGTGATATTGATTTGTGTTGGTGATTTTTCTGCCACTAGATGACACAATTGCATTTGTACGACATTGGTGACAGATCAACAGAGCAATCAAATCTTTAACATGAAGTAACTTCTGATATTCTTCACATTTTTAAAATTGTAAAATCCAACTTGACCCCAGTCTCCACAAATATATGCATTATTATTACATTCATTACAGCTACATTTTGACATGGAAGTGTCAACGTGCATTGTGAATGCAATTCTCCCAGTACATTCTTTTCATTAATCATGCATTAAAAAAAACATAGTGGTGTTAAAGGAACTTTAAATTAACTCAAAACTAATGCACTCACATCTAATGTTGTGTTTGAATTTATATAGTGACCGTTTACTGACATTAAACGTGTATGCACATTGAATACTCAAGACATTTGCAAGTAATATGGACACGTTCTGTTTCACAGAGATTTATGAATTCACTTCCAATTGTTTGAATGAGACTTTAGAATGTACACTGTATGTTCATTTTTTCAAAGGAAATCAGGAAAACTGCGTTCATTAGCACTGCCATGTAGCAGATGGAGGTCCACAGCATTTTGAAGCTACACTTAAACAGGACCAGAAATGCAGAGCCACAAAGTATTCTTACCCAAGGGATTTGTGCAACCCCCATGATCATTCATTTGCACTCGCGTTTTATGTCCGCCACCTTTGCAAAGATGGATAACGTTTCCCAGCATCCTATCCATCTCCCATCATTCACTTTTACCACCACCCCTTCATCCCTCCATCCAGTTTATGCACCCCCACCTGGAGTAAATCACATCAGTGAGCAGGGGCAGGGCGGAGAAATTCCACCTTTCTGCTGGAGGAGATTAGGCATGAGTACAGACAACTGGATTTAAATAAAGATCACCTTCTCTATGGGGCTCATCCCCAAACTGGACTTACTGAGGTCATTTAGCGCAAGAGCATGTATGTTTGCCAGCATTCCGCAAGGCATTCATACAGAGAATAAAGATTCAATAAATGGTGTCGACCAGTGTGATGCATACATTTGTGTGCACCATGATAAAGCTGCAATGTTAAAGCTATTATCTTCAAGCAGCATATCAGCAAGACTGTAAAATGATTTTTTTTTTTTAAAGATGCCGGACTTCACAGAACAATCCCACACACACATGCTGTGTGAAAACATGAATACGAAACACCTGAAGGTCAAATTGTTCCTCCTGCTGAACTGTATAACATGAGGGAGAGTTTATTTGTTCCCCGTGCCGGTCTTATCGCAACACTGATATGGTGGTCATCCCCTTCAATACACTATATCCCAATAAATACATAAATAAATAACACAGGGCTTTATGCATTCACTCACAGCAGATTGTGTAACTTCAGGTGGTCCCCAAATATAATTGTTACATTTATAAACAATGTACATTATAAACAGCAATATATGTCTAGTGCCTATGCCTTTTTTTTTTCTTTTTTTTTTACAAATTATTTAAAAAATGTATTTTTAAGTGAAGTCTAGAATTTCTAGAAAGAATATTATTTTTTTATTCATAAAAACAAGTAGAAAATCCATGTTCAGTGAAAATTCATTATTTTTTAAATGAAAAATAATCATGGAAAGTCGAAAGGATGTGTTTATTTAATGTTTAATTAAAAACAAACTTTGTTCTTAAATGTCATTGATACAAATGCACTTCAATTATGGTAATTGGCAAAACCAGGTGCTATTTTTATGTTAAGCAGAGATGGTGGACTGGTATCTGCTGAATGTAACTTTTACAGTAACACATCTGACTTAGTTACTTTATAGAGTAAGTAATCAGTAAAGTAACTAATTACTTTTTAATGCAAAAAATCAGGTAGGTAACTAAGTTACTATTTCAAGCTATGGCAACACTGATTACAAGTAATGTTATATTCTTTAAGTGAGACCATAAAAGGTTTAGTAATGATTAATTATGGTCTGAATTATGGTTCTGTACAAAACCATCATCAGACACTTCTCTCATTGATCTTTCAACAAAAGTAGTGGTTCAGTCTGCTCTCTTTAATATACATTGCCTGGGTTGGGGTGTCACTTTTGTCTCCCATTGTCCTAAACAAGTTCAGGCTTCTGTCTGCACTGTGTTGTTATATTATAACACACCTATTTAGAAATCAAACTATGAGCACCATATTTTGTTTTACTCGCAAAGTCGCCCAACACGAAATGACACTGATAACCTCGAACCAGTGACCTCGGAAATAGATCCACAGTCTAAAGTGTATTTCACAAACTCAAGCTCAACTGAGTAAAAGTCACATATTTATAAAACATTACATGATGAATGGACTTTGTGTGAATAAATCTTGATGTTTTGATGATTTCCCATAAAACATGGTAATAAATGCCCAATTGTTTTGCACACATGACTCCACAATTATCATAATGGCAGCCCTATTGAAATAAAATGCTTTGTATGTTAGATGAAAGGATAGCAAAGAGCATTTCAGTATCTTGCCATAAATCAGAAACGATCTAATCATATGCAAACAAACCTTCAAAAAGACACGCAGATGCAAATATGCAAACTAATAATGAATGCTAAAGTCAATCTTTTATTCTTGTGCCAAACAAACCGCTTCATGTAAAGACTCAAGGAAGGAGCTGTAGGCTAATAGAAATATATTAGAGAACTTGCATTATGTTGCATTATTGATACATATATTTTAGGTTTCTTTGATAACTGAATTTAAACATTCCAAAAGCAACACTTTTAACTCCTCATCGTAGACACTTTGCCTTAAATTATTCATAGTTGAATCCACTTTTTTTTTTTTTTTTTTTTTCAAAATCAGAGATGCTGGTTGCGCATTAGATTTTCTCCATACTTGTTCAAAGATGTTCCATTTGTTCTAATTTGTTTGCGTCACATTAAGAGGCAATTTGTCACCTACAAGTGCTGGCCGCGGTCTTATGATGCAGCACACAGGGAACACATTTAATGTTATGTACGAAAAGAGGAAGAAATATCACTCTTTTCTACTGTCTGCTGTCTAATATATTTTAATTTGGTAAAATGGGGACCCTTCTCTGAATTCCAACTATTTTGAAATTTTTGAGTTTATGCAACTGGGGCACTCAGAGCGACACTCTGGGCTTTTATGTTTCAAACTACAGATGCTCTCCTGCAAAATATTTCTTCAAAGGAAAATTGTGCACTCCCTGTGAGCACAAACATACAATCCCCTTCAAAAGAATTGGCGCTATTGGAGGTTCATCTTCAGTATGTCTTATCTGGCCAAAAATCTTTCAGAATTTGTGAGCCCCGTCTCCGTACTTTCTGGCAATAAACCATTACCATGATCAATGCCTTCACATAGCTGAATATCATAACATATAATTTAAGCATATTTGTTGTTTTTTTGTTTTTCTTTCTGGCGTGTATCAAAATGATACCATTCACATTAATCAGTACCTAAAAACTAGCTCTCAGTTTAAAAAAAATGTTGGGTTAAAAGTAGTAACACTTACAATACACATGGGATTATACGAATATGGTGGACCTGAAACGTAGCAGTTCTGGAAATGAGAAAGCTCATATTTGATGACTAAATAGTGTTCATGATGATGATGTATATGAGGTATTGCTGCTGTATCTGTGTTGTAAACTAAAAATCCTTACACGCATGCAAGAGATTGAGAAGTTTTGGTCCTTTCCTGGAGAGATTCTCGACATTGCTCAAAAAGCACACTAGCAATTCTCCATTTCTTTATTTTTACACAACAGCAGCATTCAAATGTTAGACCCTTCTCTCCCTCGAGTGAAGTCCTTATAAACAGAGCTGCTACCACACTTGGGGCTTTTCAGAAAGGAGACTGTAATATAACCTTTTACCTGTACAACGCTATTGAAAAATGATCAAATATTTTTAAGAGGGGATTAAAAAATAAACAGCAAACCCTCTCCCAAACGGGGACATGACTGCGTTCAGAATCAATCAGTCACATTCAAACTCATGTCAAATGGCAGTTAGCGCACACCTGCCACCATTTAAAATGCCTCTGATTAACTCCAAATAAAGCTGTTCTAGTAGGAATTTACTGGCAGCTTTGTAGTCACATCTTACAGCGCAAGCCGTGGTCCGCAGGGAGATTCCACAGCATCAGAGGGATTTGATTGTTCAAAGGCATCAGTCAGCAGACGACTACAAAAGATTTTCCAAGGCATTAAATATACCCTGGGACACTGTGAAGAGAGTCATCATCAAGTGGAGAAAATATGTGACATTCCTAAGAACTGGACGAGAACTGGACATCCCTAAAAAATTGATGGAGATGAGAAGGAAAGAGGCCGACAACAACGTTGAAAGAGCTGCAGACATTTCTAGCAAGTAGTGGCTGTTTAGTACATACTGTATGTGTGGGCAACAAAGTAGACTGGCAACACCAAAGACCTATCTTAAAGAGAAATTATTTAAAAATATTGAAAAAAAAACAAAAAAAAAAACTTCTTGGTCATATTTCCAAATGTTCAGTGCAAAAAACACCCAAACAAGACATAATTCCAAATACCAATCAGTGTCACAAAAGACAGAAGCTTCTGCTGGAAAGCAAACAACAGCCAGCAAAAGCCAACTAGAACTTCTGAGCGTTATTTTGAGTTCATCAGAAGGTGGCTGTCGTGTGCTGACTTCCCATTTATCATGAGTTTGAATGTGACTGATCATTCTGAACACAGCCACATCATCAGTTATTAGAGGGTGTGCACACTTATGCAACACATTTACTTCCCCACTCAAAATGATTGATTGATTTATTCTTAGTATTTGAGCAGAGGTGCTTGGCTTTGCAACCACCGTATAAGAGGCGGAAGCAATGAGTGTTTTCGTCGCAACTCAGCAGGGGAAATGAACCACAGTAACAAGAAGTGGGTGTAAAGTGCAGGAAGAATGGACAAAAAAAAAAAGGAGAAAAAGTGGACAGATCGCAGGAGAAGTGTTGTTTTGCTCGCCTGCCCAGCCCTCCTCTGGCCCATGATTCATTGCAAATGAAATGTCACCCTGGCAGGCAGTAATGCAGGCCGGCCTGCTCGCCTGCAGCCTAATTGAATTTTACAGCCATATAAACAACGGTCAGTCAGCGGAGAGCGAGAGAGAAAGAGACCCAGAGAGAGAGAGTAGTTATTGATGCCAGTGTTTATAGGTGAAGGTTTCTCATGTGCCATCAGTGAGGCCCTCAAGGGAACCGTTGCGCAAACCACACAGATGGACGCATCGCTAGTGTGCCTCTGTCACTAACACGACTCCCCCAAGACGCAAATACGAGCATCGAAATGCTTTGATGTAAACACCAATCAATAGTTTGAAAGCAGCAATCGCCAAGGATTAAAGAAATCATTTCATGCTGGCAAATCTGTTTGCGCCATGACCCACATCGGTTTCAGTCGCATGTGCTAGCAGAGTTGTTTCTGCGCGAGACCACCAGTGAGGACGGTATAGGAAGAGTCAGCAGTGTCCCCTCGGGCAGCCCCAGGGGCCGAGTCAATTTGTCCTATTCGGATAGAGGACATCACTGGCGAGACAGCCAGGCAGGTTGGCAGACTGAAAGACATCCACAGTATCTGTTTGGAACGATACCCTCGGAGGCAGCCACTTTCTTTGAATCAATAATTTGCGTAGAGCAACCTAAGCAAAGTTTGACTGTCCGGGTCTGACAAACAAATGGAAAAATAATAAAATCTATATTGTTAACAGAGCTGCTACTGACACTGCCCTTATTCACAGCAACAGCCATGATATACAAGCACCCCATTGGGACAGAACAAGGAACATAAGCCTCCAGTTGCACTCACCTCTCCCATTCATTCAGTGCATGATTCCATATCCTATAAAAAGGTTTGACTTCAGTCTAAGGCAGGGGTGTCCAAACGTTTTCATTTGAGGGCCGCATCCAGAAAATCAGAAGGACGCAAAAGGGCCACATAATGTTATGAAGAGAAATTGTGTTTAGTCCTAAAAATGGTACAAATAATTTTTTTGTGCTTTTGCATATTTAGAAAAATGCTACAGTATATAAGCCAATTTATTTGGCCATCAAATATGACAGTAGGGTTATTATAGTTTTGGATTTTTGCATTTTAGTTTTTATTTTGTTTTGAGTTTAGTTTTTTTTTTATTTAATTTAGTTAGTTTTAATTAGTTTTCACGGTGGTTCTGTTTTTCATTAGTTTTAGTTCTTTAATAAATGCTTAGTTTTAGTTTAGTTAGTTTCAGTATTAGTTTTATTTGTATTTTATTTTTTTAATGTGTAGTATTGTGCGCAATATTTAAAAAATACCATGGGTCTTTATTCCGGTTTATATCAAAATAAATCTACTAAAAATCACATTTAAAATCATCCCCAAAGGCTCATGCATTAAATTAATTACCAAAGACTAACACGAAGGACGTTTGCTATAATTATAGTTCGTTTTATTTTAGTTAGTTTTGTAAACATAAAATGTAGTTTCATTTAGTTTTCTTTTTTTAAAAAGCATCTTTGTTTTTATTCTATTTCATTTTGTTTTTTGAATTTTAGTTTTTTCGTTAGTTTTAGTTTAACTAAAATAACCTTTAATGGCACCTGTTTTTCGATATACCCACCCTTCTTACTTTGACCATCTCCAAACATTTTTGTTTTTATTTTATTTAATTTGAACTCTAGTCAAATGCCATTTTTAGCATATCTCGCGGACCACTAAAACATGGACGGCGGGCCACAAATGGCCCCCGGGCCATAGTTTGGACACCACTGGTCTAAGGCAACAGGAAACTACACGTAAAATTAGGAAAACTTTCGAAATGTCTGACTAAAATTACTAGGCCAATGGAATTTGACTGAATTTCTTCGATGGACCGTGAGAACAATCAGCAACCAGTCATTCCAAGTGAAACCCACTTTCCCCCTAAAGGTGTTTACCATTTATCAGGGACATTCAAACAAACAGATTCACATTACTCCCATTTGAAATTTTAATCATTCAGCTCATTCAAATCATTGTGGCAATGGAATTCCCCATTTTTAACCCCAAAAATCCAATATTAAGACATATTCTACATATTTTAGTCCTCCCTCAACATTACTTGACCCGTTCAAACCATTCCAAATTCAACATATTCAGTTCATTTCAGGTCATTGCACAGAATATAAACTGTCGTGCCACTGAATATTATTCCACATCATTCCATTCATTCAACGTAATTCCACATCATTCCAGGTGCTTCGGTGTGCTTTCAATCAGCATTTCAGCCTTCACACACAATTTCTCCAGAAATTCAAAATGTCGATTTTCTTATGAGACTACTTGAGACTGAAGCAACCGCAATCTGTTTGCTGGTTAGGACCAGAACATTTTGTCTTGGTTGCTTCAAGACACGCTTAATCAGCAATCTGTTCCACACAAGCATTTGAATTTCTGACAGTTAACCAATAAATCAGTTATTAGTCCTCATTCTTAATTATCCATACGGAAACAATTAGCTGTAATTCTCCTGATATCCTTTCAAAAATAAAAAACTGAACCCAAAAATGTTTGTTTTCTTACAATCAGACTTTCTACAGTAGCTTGAAAATATCACAAAACTGGGTTACTAGGTCTGCAGCCACGACGTGACAACCCTTATGACTTTGTGCTCATTTTTGACAGGTATTTGGGTAGTGTGTAGCCGCTGCCACCACACTGGTTGCTCACTTGGGCGAACTAACCTGATCCGGTTCTGTCCCATCCTGTCCTATTGTCTTCTCACTACATCCCTTTCTAACAGAGTGGAGCAATACTGTGCCAAGTAGAAATCTCCTCCTATGTAACGTTGTAGTCATACGGACTGTTTTATTCTTCAGGTGTTCTGCCTTGTGCTTTTTCTCTCCATTATCCCTTTTCTTTCTGTCTCTCCCCTCTAAAACCGTGTTCTGTCCGACTGCATTCTCCAATAAATATCCATCACGATATAAGTAACCACAGAGGGAGTATATAAAACTCCCCTGTTGCACAGAAAAAAAAACTGTTCCGGCAGAAAAAGGAATACAGATCCTCCATGCGGCAGCATGTATATACAGTGGAGCCCACTATTTGCGGAGGATAGGGACTAGGCCAGCCCGCGAATATGACCGCTACGTCCTCCTTTGTGAAAGAAGGTGTGCGAGGAGAACTGCCAGAGCCCTGCAAAATGAGCTTCAGCAGGCCACTAATGTGCATGTTTCTGCTCAAACGATCAGGAACAGACTCCACATTGGTGATCTGTGCTCTTGACAGATGCTAGTAGGTTCACATTGAGCACGCGACCGCCATAGAGAACGTCACGCTGCATCCAGAACAGTTAGGCGGCGGGTTAGTAACGGTTCATTTCTTTGGAAGGCCGCGCAGCTCTCCTTGTGCAAGCCAGAGGCATCTCGACTGCCGTTAGATACCGGGATGAAATCCTCAGACCAACTGTGTGACCATATGCCGGCCCAGTGGGCCCTGGGTTCCTTCTGATGCGTGACAATGCCAAGACTCATGTGGCTGAAGTGTGTCAGCAGTTCCTGCATTGATGCTATGGATTGGCCTGCCCGTTCCCCAGACCTGAATCCAATTGAGCACATCTGGAACATCATGTCTCATTCCATACACCAGTGGTGTCCAAACTACGGCCCGGGGACCATTTGCGGCCGGCCGGCCATTTTTTTTAGTGGCCCGCGACATATGCTAAAAATGGCATTTGACTCAGCTCAAATAAAATAAAACAAAAATGTTTGGAGATGGTCAAAGTAAGAAGGCAGGGTGTTGAAAAACACAGGTGCTATTAAAGTTTATTTTAGTTAACTAAATTAACGAAAAAAAACAAAATTCAAAACAACAATTTCGTCAACAAAATACAACAAAAACGAAGATGTTTTTAAAAAAAAGAAAACTAACTGAAACTACATTTTATGTGTACAAAACTAAAATAAAACTATAATTATAGCAAAAATGTCCTTCGTTTAAGTCTTTGGTAATTAATTTAATGCATGAGCCTTGGGGGATAATTTTAAATGTGATTTTTAGTAGATTTATTTTGATATAAAACGGAATAATGACGTTGCGCCCATGGTGTTTTTTTTTTTACATGTTGCGCACAAGTAATACACATTAAAAAAAGCAAAAAAACTAAAACTAATACTGAAACTAACTAAACTAAAACTAAGCATTTATTTAAGAACTAAAACTAATAAAAAACTAACAGAACCACCCTGAAAACTAATTAAAACTAACTAAATGGAAAAAAAAACACACTCAAAACAAAATAAAAACTAAAATGAAAATTTACAAAACTATAATAACCCTACTGCCATATTACAAATAAATTGGTTTATATACTGTAGCATTTTTCTAAATATGCAAAAGCACAAATAAATTTTGTGCTATTTTTATGACTAAACACAATTTCTCTTCATAACATTATGTGGCCCTTGCGTCCTTCGGATTTTCTGGATGTGGCCCTCAAATGAAAACGTTTGGACACCCCTGCCATACACCAACGAAACTTTGCACCATAAACTGTGCAGGAGTTGGCATGTGTACTACTGAGCTTTATTTTGATTTGTTCTGGGGAATTTCCATTGAAGTGAAACCAAGCTGTATTCTAAGGTAATATATGTTTATTTCGAGTATGCTTCCAAAACCAGACCCATATGGGATAATTCAATTAACATTGATCATTTTATGTTATTTTGTTGTCAATATATTACACAGTGTGATTGATAAAGATTTTCAACTGAAATATTTTATAAATTGATCGAAGCTACTGATGTATTATTTCAGTGTTCCCTTTATTTGCGGCGCAGGATGAATCAAGTCCTATAAAATGTTTTGCGATCTTACTATAACCACAAAACAAGACAGATCTTTGGCGCTGCAAAATTACCAAATGACCAGTAGCTTATCTGCAGCATCGGTCTGCTGCCATTGTGTATTGTCATGCAAAAGGCTTCCCCTCTTATCTCCAGACTATTAAACATGTCCCTTTCTATCTTGCGGCACTTGCAGTATTCTGCTGTCCTGCTGTCCATCCATCTTTCCGTCCAATAGTTCCCTGCCGATCTACCGCTGGTTCACTATTGCTGCCACATAAATGTGTGTAAGATTTATGCGCGTGCTAAATGTGAATAATGACAGCATAGGGGAGAGACCAATAAAATCTCTGCTTGCATGTGAATGTGCAAGAATTGGATGGGAACGTAACAAACCAGTACAAGGAGCTTACTCATCGTGTCTTTTTTTTTTTTTTTTTTTTCAATGTTTGTCAATTATTAAAAAAGAATGCGCGTGTTTATGTGGCTTGCTGGAGTCCAACGCATCACGCTGACTCTGACCTTCCGCTCCAAGCAGGCGGCACTGTTTTTCCTCATCCCAACCCTTAACTTCCTTCCCTAAATCCCTGCATGTCATCCTTCCCCAGAGTCATCCATCATTCCCTCCATCTCCCTTCTTTTGCCTGTCCTCGATTTAATCCACCGGTCCTTCTCTTTGTCCAACTGGATGATACTTGCACTCCTTAATCATGGACAGGGGCTTCATAAATACGTCCTCCATCACTTTCGGCGGGGCCAGCTAACACCAAACAAACACGATTGATCGATTGTGGATGGCATGTGGCTTCCCAATGCAAAAACACATACAACAAGCGAAATCGATAACACAAGCAATTAAATGAGTATCACTTGTTCGAGTTCCATCATAAGAAAATGTATGTATTAAACGTTACGGACAAGCAAATTGATATGAGCCAACAGTCAGCATAAACAAGAACATCAGCGAAGTCATGTTTTTGCGTATTTTGTTTGCAAATTCATGTCAGCAAGACATCACTAATTTCTTCACAGGAGGAGGCGTACATTTGCTCAAGCCTTCTGCTAAGTAAAAATACACACAAACTAGCGTATGCTTGCGTTATACTTTACACCCTCAAGTTTGATTGTTCAAACTGTGCAAATACACACAAGCACTGCAAAGGCTCACTTATGGTGTGTCCAAGTCGCAGTAGGATGATAGGGAGATAAAATTACAAATTCAACAGTAGATTTAGTTTCGATTTTTTTTTTTTAAATTTAATTAATTTAATTTATTTGTTCTTATCGCCGTTTCGTTAAATATGTAATGTTTTTTCTTTAGATTTTGCTAAGGTGTTTTGTTTGTTTATAGTGCATTTCATACACAGTGGAACTTAATATGCTTCACTTACTGTAATGAAAGTACATTTAAAACCAATTAGAGTTGAAAAAAATCTAAACACAAGGTAAAGAAATAAAAAATCCAAAACATTTTTGGATTGTGGAAAATGTTAGTTTGTTGAAAATTGTTCCGAAGGTGAATTGAATGAGCTGAAATTAAATTTCAAATGGAAAAGAGGTGAATCTGTTTTGTTGAATGTTTAATTGACACTGAATGATTAACAATATATGGGGCAAGTTAGGCCTCATTGGAAATGATTTGATTGGTTGCTGTGTTTTCCCATGATCCATCAAGGAATTTTGGCCGACTGCCCATCTTGCGCCATTTTTACATCGACTAAAGAGAAAACCGACTTTTGTCTGGTTACAGGGGCACGAATGATACATGGGGGTGTGTTATTCACGAGATTTCATGTTAAATTCTAGCAAAATCGTTAATTTCAACTGTTGCATTTCTCAGCTATACTATTAATTGTATGGTGCACTCATTCAGATCTTTCTTTCCCTCTCTTGCTCTCTCTCTGCAGCACAGTGGAAATGTCACCCATAACACATGCTTCAGGATGCCAATCACTTCCCACTTTATGAATGTGCATGTATTTGTGTGTGAGAAAGGACGTAAAAAGACAGAGAAACACCAAGTGTCTCAGGGAAGGATGGAAAAATAATAATGTGTACATACAATGTTTAATCCAGAATGTGTGTCTGCTTTTAATGTGTTTTACTTAATGATGTGTGATTGCTTAAGGTGCTAATAAATCTGCCCATCCAAAGGGATTATGGGCCGTTTCATCAGTGTGGGGACGACTGGGTGTCTGCGGGATGCTGCATGATTGTACATCACAACAAAGCATGTGTATGTCTTAGCTGAGGCGGAAGAAACAGATGGATGGGTAATGGCTAAGTGTTGCACATGAGCCCTGTTAACCCCCCCCACACATACTGTGCAGTGTGCGGTTTGATTTGGATGAATATGAACATGCATATGTGGAACACATACACAACTGAAAATGCATTTATACACATGAGTAGAATTATTTGCACGATTGCAGGAGGGATGCAGGTGTCCCTGGAAATGTCATCCAGTCGCGTCGGGACGCGGCGTGGATCAATGTGTTGTGCAACAAATGATAACAAAATGAGGCTTGGAGAGCCGAGCTGGCACGGCCTTGCATGCTGCAGCCAGGGGGACAAGCACGCTGTCCTCACGACAGGGCCCCTCAGCCAAGCTGTGAGTACAGAGACAACAGCCGGCACACACAAAGGCACTCACGCCACATCAGACACACACTCACAATCACAACGGTAAATACAGGCATTAAAATAGAGTTTTAGAACAGTGGTTCTTAACCTGGGTTCGATTGAAACCCAGGGGCTTGTTGAGTTTGTCTCAGGGGTCCCGACTCAAATGATTTGTTATGATACGCCCCACTTAGCCATCATTAGCTGCAGGTGATCACGCTATATTGTTTGTTTTATTTTTATTCATTCATTTTTCCTTTCGGACATACCATTGTGACAGTTTCAACACAACATATATTCATTACATCCGAAAAGAAAAATGGCTGACGGGCAAAAATACTGCTTGGTCTATCTGTGCTGCAGGGAATTCGAGTTGAGGCTGTTGTGATGGTATGTTGTGTGTTTTCTTTATTATTGCGATCACCGCCTACTAACTATATATATATATATATATATGAATATGTGCAATATGAATTCACATGTATAATGCATGGTGTTCCACAGGGTTCAATTCTGGGGCCTCTGCTGTTTTTGTTGTATCTGCTGCCTCTGTGTTCCATCTTAAGAAAACAGCGCTGGCTGCTTTAAAGTGCTCTCTAAATATAGAATTGAGTTGACGGATGGGAGTCGGCGTCCTAAATGAATGATTTGCAATGCCAAGTTGAGCAATTCTAGTCTAGCGTAAAACTAAAGACAACACATCACTTTCTGAATTCAAGGTGAAAAGAGCAAGATTTAATGAAAAGGCTACTTTCTCTGTTCATTTTATTCACCCGTACAGACTAAGCCTATGTCGGATTTATTTTTTTTATTTTTATTTTTTTTTCAAACAAAATTTAGAATATTTGGTACAGAAGAAACGAGTAACATTTCAATTTTAAATAAAGAAATGTTAACATTTTTCTTCCAATTTTTCTTCGTAAGTTACAGTTTGTTTCTTTTGGGGGGTGAAGCACATTAACAGAGTAAAAAGGCCTTTCCCCCCCTTTTTTTTGCGTAACTCACCCCTCCCTTACTGTTATGAGAAGGAAAAAAAAAAACAAAGTTAATTACCCTGCGGGTACCCCTGGTTTGGATAAACAATGATGTTTAGCACACACATGATATACAATGCAAACTTTTTTTTTTTTTTTTTTTCCCAGTAGTTGTATCTGACATCTGCATTTAAAATACAGTAAATACTTATGAAGTAAAATAGAACCAAACCTCATCATTTTGATGCTTTTACAACTTAAAAAAATAAAATAAAATTACATGGCATATTCGGATTCGCATTTACTTCTCACAGCCAGTCATGAAATTGGAAAAAAAATAATAATAATAATTGTGCCATTTTTCTTGTCAAGGCCTCTTTTCTAATAAGTGTGTTTGTTCATCGACGGCTGGTCACCATCTTCTCATTTTCTCTACTGTTCTACCAGAAGAAGTACATTTCTCCAAGGTTAAGTGGGGGCAGATAGCTCTATACACAGATCCCACATCAATTTTGAACAGATGGAAAGTTATTAGTGGAGGTTGAATGGGGGGGTGGAAAGAAGTGATTGTGGGACAGCAGGGCAATTGCTACACTGGCCTCTCACCTAAAATGGATAATTTTTTAACCGATCCCGAGGTTGCAGACGGAGGGCAGTCAGGAAGCAACTCTTGTGGGGGTATTAGTAATTCTTAGCTAAATAATTGCCTGTGCACAAACCTAGAAATACTTGCAGGACATGATGCTTCAGGACAGGGTCTGACATCATCAGATGCACTTTGGCGCTGCCTCCTACATCTTTCGGCGTCACAGCAGTTCACCATGCAACCCTCGTATGTGCTCATTATCAACTTGGAATGGAATATCTCTATTGTCATTGCACATGCACAAGTGAAGAGCAATAAAATTCACCTAACAGGCTCAACCTGTCCAAGAAACATGAACGAAATGGCCAACAGAGCGAGACAGGACGGAAAGGCCTGTTGGTTCTTGCTAAAAAATGCTTCGAGATCTTAAATATCCCAGATCCACTTGTTGTGCTCCTCAATATTCTTTTAACAGACCTCTAAGACCATCTCAGAGTTGGTGCAAATATACTGAGAATAGATTATACACTGATTAATTTTATTTATAATCATCGGTCATTTAGATCATTCAGAAATTATCAGGGAACTTCTGGAGTCAGTTGGCTGCACTGATAAAAAAGGGGGTGGATTTTTTGCACCCTACTCATTTTTAAGTATATATATATATATATATATATATATATATATAATTTAACATTTTTAATCATAATTAATCACATTATTTCAAGTTAACTCACGATTAATCACAAATTTGATCTGTTCTAAATGTACAATAAAATAATTGTATACATTTTTGTTTCTGAGTTTTCATACTCTTGTCAGCATAAAAGTGGACAAAAACAAACTAATAGAAATTTGGCTGCATCTTCTAGTCATTGACAATTTCATAATAATTCATAAAATTGGGTTACAATTAAAAAGATGCACTGTACTAAAAAAAAAAAAAAAAACGAGTGTAATATTAATTTGTGTTGGTCATTTTTCTGCCACTAGATGGCATAATTACATTGTAAGTTGTTGGCGACATCTCAGTACATTTTTCTATCTAATCTTTAACATGAAGTATCTTGTGAAATTCTGCAGATTTTTTTAAATTGTAAAACAGAACTTGACCCTAGTTTCTACAGATATATGCAATATTATTAAATTTATTACTGCTAAATTTTGACGTGGAAAGCCTGCTGTGTTACGACTGGAATTCCCCGAGTACATGCCTTCCAAGTACGGGGCAGCCATTAATTGCACGTTAAAAAAATTTGTGGCGCATACATATATATATATATATATATATACATATATATATATATCCAAAAACTCATCATTTTATTACTTTAACGCTGTCCTAACACGACAGCAGACATTTCTTTCTAAATCTATATTTCCCCAGGTGCTTGAATGTTTTATGTAGCTTCGATGTGAAGAGGCAGGCTAAAAGAAATGAGGACGTCATATCATGTGATTAAAGCCGGAGAGCCAACCTGTTCTTGAATGCATTCATGTCGGCCGTATTTAATGCATGAGTCTGGAATGGAAGATTCAAAGTGGGACAGGCGGCTGGTGGTAATGCGCTCTCATTTGCATGTTTAACTTGTCGTCTCACCGGTTGTGACAAGTTCTCTTATCTCTCGCCTCCTCCTAGTTTGTTTCCTATAACTCTTTGTTCTTCCATTCATCACGGCCTTGGAACTTCTCTTATTCATATTGACCTTTCTTTAAACTTTCTTTTTTTCAGAGCCCTGAAGCTTCTAATTTCTCTCTCATCCATAACTCACTCACTTTACTTTTTATTCTATTTCACTCATGCATTGTTCAGCTTCTTTTCACTTTTGAGTCACCACCTCCTCCTCTTTCCACACCACCATTGTGCATGCATTTGAATTTGTCCGCCGCTTTTACAACTCATATTTTATGCATTCAGCTCTCTTGCAAATCGACTAACAAACAGCACAACCACAAGAATTCCCTGACAGTTCGTTTCAGCTCTGCAAGCGTTGTCGTCTCCCCCCAACGTTCATCTCATCCACACTCATAATGACCTGTTTGTCTCTTGCTTCCATTCTTTCCTCGACCGCTTCTGTGTAAATAAAGGCGGCAGACGGACGAACGAACGGTGACTACTTGGCCTCCACCCAGCTCGCGTATTCAATAACGACGATATTTCATGTGACAATGGCTCTACATTTACATGAGAGTGAGTGAAAGTTTGTTGGGCTGTGAGTCTATTTGTGTGCTGTCTTGCCACATGTTGCTTGGCAGGCTAGCCAAACAAATATAGCAGATGCCCTTCCCAAAAGAGCACATTAGATTTTTTTTTTCTCCCCCAGGAGACAGTGAATTATTTAAAGTGAAGGCAGGTGGAAGAGATGACTAACAGAAGTCGGGGACGCTGCTGGGGAAGAGATGGATGGGGAAGGATGGAGGGAAGCAGGAGGACCAGATGGGCAAAGCGGGCACAGAGCCAAGGCGATCTGGTATATTGAGAAAGGGTGAAAAATGTGGCGGTGAGAGCGTCATGAACATTTTGGATTAAGTAGGGAATTATTAATAGATTTGAGATCATTGTTAAGAACACCATCAAATGAAGACGCAAGAGGACAGGAAGTTGGTTGCCAGATTTTGCAGGTCTTCTTAAAAAAAAAAAAAAAAAAAAAGTACCGATATAAGGTAAAAAATCAAAGGGATACTTTACTTAATTTGCCATTTTTGGCAGTCAAACATTAATATTTTGCCTATAATAAATGTGATATTTTCATTATTTTTCATGTACAATTAGTACCTTTAAAAACACATTTTGCAGCTTGCCGTCCACTGAAAATGACATCACAAGGGCTCAGGTAACCAATCACTGCTCAGCTTGTGAATGTCACATGACCAAACCTAGAAAACAGTACGTGAAAAATAATGAAAGTATCAAATTTATGAAAGACAAAATATCAACTTTTTATTGCTATAATGGGATAAATAAGTGAAGTATCTCTTTAAGGTTTTAGAACACTACAGTGTTGGCATATCAATACGAATATACGAATCACACAATTGCTCATCTGCATTGCAGCACACTAACTCTGGAACTTAACTTAAGCGACTGACAACTTGTTACGCAAAGATGTCTATACATAAACATCTACGTTATTTATTTATTTATATTGATGTCAAGTACCAATACCACAACTACTTTTCAGACATAACATTTATTTTAAAAATAAATAAATATGCAGTGAAATTCTGAAGCGTGTTGTGTTTACATGCTCAAATTTCTCAACAAAAATCCATGGACTGTACAGTTGCACAGTTGGTTTGTGTTTTTATTTTAAGGTGAAGCGGTTTGGTTTAGAGCAGGGGTGTCAAACTCATGTTAGCTCAAGGGTTCGCATAGAGGAAAATATATTACCAAGTGGGCCGCATCGGGGAAAAATAAAAAAACGGTATATAACTTAAAAACAATTGCCGTCATTTATATTCAGATTTTTGCGGACCAGCCCTAAATTACGGAGCTCAACTGTCATCATATTTTTCCGAAAAATAACACATATGCAAATGGAACACGGTATACGTCCCAGATGTGTTAAATCTACCTGCTTTGCATATATATATATATATATATATATATATATTGTTTCCAGAATGTATTGCGTTAATCCTTGTCATATCTATTTGTGTAATTTGTGTCATATTTAACACGTTTATGTCAGTCTATTATATGATTTATAATAATAATAATAATAATAATAATAATAATAATAATAATAATAATAATAATAATAATAAAACATACCGTAACTTTAAGTTGTGTGTAAAGTAATGACATCCAGGACGATTCCCCGTACAAGTTGCATTGCTCATCTGAGGACTGCTTGTGAACGTACAAATTTATTATTTTCAGATCGTGGACGGCTGATTAATTAGTCCAACTTTACAATTTTATTTTATTTTTTTACTTTACAAAATCATCTCGTGGGCCGGATTAAACCCCTTAGCGGGCCTGATCCGGCCCGCGGGCCGTATGTTTGACACCTGTCTTAGAGTCTCAATCTGCACCGGTTTTGAGGTTGTTGTTTTTTTTTCCAGGCAGTTTGATTCAGACTTCTTCCTTTTCTAACGTGTTCATTTGTTTTGTTTTCCCATTTATTTCCATCAATATTTTAGTTGTAGTCGTTTAATTAAATGTATAAACTTTAATCTCAAAAGACTGTTGTAAGACAATTTCTTCTCGAGTTAAAGATTAAATTGCGGAAACACAATTAAAACCATATTAATTGTTATATAATTGTGAATTTTATTCGGTGGAAACTAGCTCTACAAAGACCCGACACAACTTCTTGTTCAAGACCCCGAACAAGATGAGTAAGCGAGGGCCGATGAGGTCATGACGGGTGAAGATGAGTGGATGAGGGTACAACTACACAAAGATGATTGTGCGCTGGTGCCAAATCTTAATCGCGCAAGCGCACACAAAACAGCCAAATAAATCTGCAGTTTCTCGAGCAGACTTCAGCCAGTTAACCTGCCTCTCCACCCGCCTTCACCCCGCCACATGGTCCCAATAGGGGGGCAGGCGGGGAGACGGAATAACAGCTTGATGGATAGGCGCGCTGAAAAAGTAGGAAAATCAACAACGAGTGGAAAAGGTGCAGGACAGCGAGGGCAGCAGACATCCCGGATGCAGTCAAGAAGTGTGACTTGTGATTGTTGGGACAAAAATTAAGCACACTTCTGCAGCGTCGGGAGTGCACGGGGGGTAAATAGGTCAGAGAAGTGATGAAGTGAAGTGGGGGGGAAAAAAAAAAGTGAAGGAGAGCGACAGGAAGGAACAGCAGGGCGGTGAAGGCGCCAGGAGCTGGATTGGTGAGCAGCAAACAACAGAAAGATAATAAGAGAATGTGCTGAAGGCGTGCTCCGCACTCACAGTAATTACACAGCAAAGAGCAGGCTGCCTTAATTAGAAAAGGAAGGAACTTGCGAGTGTGACAGAAACACATGCGCAGAAAAAAACAGCGCGTTTGCGAGGTGAATTATTACATAATTTATTTGGCCTCAGACCGCAGCGGCTGCTGGTGTTTCATCATTTCATAATGAGACTGGAGAACATGTGTGCAGCCATCAGTGTAAAGCTGGAGATATATGATAAAGAGCGCACGCGCGCGTCTTGCTGACAGCCAGTAAAACGAAGAATAGCTTCGACGCCCTACTCGCTTTAATTCGCTATTCTTCTCTCTTTTACGTCTTCATTTCACACCAAGAAGCTGAGTGAGCAGAAATGCATAATTCGCAGTAATGTCCTGCTGCACATTTGTTTCGCCGTTTTGACTGGAGGCTGGTCAAGTGTCGCGTTCGCCGCCGCCGTCTTTTTCTCTGCGAGGGGAGTAAAAGTGCTCCTTATTCATTAACAGTAGCAAGATAACCTCCATTTATCCATTCCTTACATACTGTACATCCATTTGTAGTTATTCAATTTCAAGTGTCATAGGGAAATGACCCTGAGCTTTTCAACATCACATACATTCTTGGCAATTAGACATTCATTGAAGGAGGAAGCCAAAACCGAGCGCTTCAAGGTTTACTTTATTTCTCGAGAGATTTGAGTGCAAGGCCTCCTGGAACATGTTTTCCCAGAAAAACCTTTGATTTAAAAAGTTTTTACAGCTTGAGTTCCGGAGATAAACTTCTATGATTCGAGTTTTGTTTTTGCTACATGTACAAGCTTTCCTTCCCAGCCATTTGTGGAAAGAATTTATTTTATTTTTATTTTTTCAAGAATAGATGGGCTTTTTGAATGACAATGCTGATCATCTTTTCATCTGCAAGTTTAACAGTGTTTAAATTTGATTTTAATTTCATCGCACTTAAAACAGCATCGAGTGCACATTTGTGACGACATCACTCTGCCACGTACACAGACGGATTATTTTTATTTGTGATGTGTCATGATGTTCGTGGTGTGTCATCTGTACTAAATGTCGCGTGAAATATTGAAGTTTAATTGAACATTAAATTCAAAGGAGAAATAGACTAATTAAAAAAAAAAAAAGAGAGATCCTGGAATTGAGGATTACCAATACACGGAATATAAACATGTCTGGATCCCATGACGACATTCAAGCCGGTTATAATGTAAGAAGTGTTAACCTACTGTCAATGTTAGCCAGACTTGTATTCATCCATCCATCCATTTTCTTTCTCACAAGGGTTGCGGTGGTGATGGAGCCCATCCCAGCTAGCTCCGGGCAGTAGGCGAGGTACACCCCAACTGATTGCCAGCCAATCGCAGGGCACACGGAGACGAACAACCATCCACACGCACAAGCACACCTGCGGACGATTCGGAGGGTCCAATTAACCTGCCATGCATGTCTTTGGAATGTGGGAGGAGACCGGAGTACCCGGAGAAGACCCACACAGGCACGGGGAGAACATGCAAACTCCACCCAGAAAGGCCGGAGCCTGGACTCGAACCCGAGTCTTCAGAACTGGGAGGCAGACGTGCTAACCACTCGCCCACCGTGCCGCCCGACTATTATTTATTTGATATTGAATTTGAATATTAATTCCAATCTGAACATTTGAGACCAGGTTTGCGAGCTCCCCAAGACGCACTTGCTACATGTTAGCTAAAAACACATTAGCTAATGATGCAAATTGTTAATTAGTTTCTTATTTTTGTCTGTTAATCACTTATTTTCATGCACATTGACTACACAATTATTAATTTTGGTCTGCTGCAAAATGAAAAGGGAGGCCTTGATGATTCAAGCTCTGCAGCATTCCAGTGTTGCTGGAGATTGGCATGACCATAACATCGCGTGTGCTAATAATCCTCTACTACACAACACAGCTCACACCATTATCAGTAGCAACTCACAGGCTATTCAATATTATTGACCTGTGTTGAGACACTTAGTGCATTTGCTTTTGCTTCGCTACACGTGTGAATAAGACACGTTTGGAGTTTTGTGCAGATGTTAAAAGGAGAATCTGTGATTTTCCGATTTGCATTTATTATAGCACGTTAATCCACAAACGCGCATTATTCGAGACACACCCTAGTTATCACACAATTTATTCCTGTCAGGCACACAGAGCCATAATGTGGCCTTCCCACACACAATGCAATCAACAAAACTCCGTGTGAGTATAGCTTGTTTTTTTTCTCACTATGAATGTGCGTGAGCATTGCCAGCCCGATTCTTCATTTTAGTGGTGCATCAGGGAAAATCAATAGCTCCGGTGCCATGGGAGTTGTCTGTCTGCATATTCATACCAGAAATGAAAATAATGATCTTGTGTCAGATCACTCAAAATCAACAATGCTTTTTACATGAATACAGACGCTCGTTAGAAGTTTGGAAAACAACAGGTGAGATTTGAATTTTGGCAGAATTCTTACCCATCGGAGGTTACTTCTGCCATCAGAAATGTATTAAAATTTGTGATCTTACTGAGACATAACAATAACTGTATGGCAGGTGCTTGCCAACAATAATTTCACAAAAATTGCTGTCAAAAAGCACCACCAATAGATTTTCATAAATCATATACACTTTCAACACCATCATGATCTTTCTCCAGCAAAGAAACAAACTTTAAGGATCATTTAAACTGTGAAATTGTAACTTTTTTTAAGACAACAAACTTGTGATTTACTCACTGAAAACTCACTGAAAACATTGTCCTGAACTTGATCTACGTTGCTTTCAATACAGCAACAACACAAACTGGCTAACTCAATTTCATATATACTGAATCCAAGCTACTATCTTTCCTGTGCCCAGTTTTGACGGCCGAGGGTTGTCTCCACGGCAACGAGACCATACGCTTTAGCGTACAAACATACTGTACACACAACCCTATTCCAAAGCCTTTTTTTCTCTTTCTCATCTAGGAAGTGACAAATAAACCGGCTTTCCCGTTCTGTCTCCCTCTGTTGGTCATTTTGTCACTCTGTACCTCCTGTGCATGTGTTATGGCAATAAAGATACATTGCAAACCAAGTTGCTTGTTTTTACTTCTACTGCTACAGATTTTCAGCAACAGATCCTGGAGATGTACCCTAATGGTGTATCTGGCGAGTATAAAAATGCACTACAAGTTCCTCTGGCAACAAAATGAATAGAATTTGATGCTAAGAGAAGGAAAGTGAGGACTTCTTTTCACTTTGTAAGCTTCCTCTCCACTCAACTGTCGGCTCTCCCTTTTGTTCTGACTTGTGAAAACAACTCATTCAGACACTCAAACATTTTCTATCCAGCACCACATCACACAATCAGTCTGCTCCATTACCACCTCCCCAGTTTTACCAGTAGCACATCATGTATCCATTTCTAGTTATGTATTCAGCACATCAGCAGATTAGATTTTCTATTTTTTATTTTTTTCAAACAAAAACCCCAACTACAAAAATGTGCACCACCTGGTGTGGGTACGCATCTGCATTTTACTTCCAATTCAGCAGAAATAATTTGATTTGAAAGGGATACAAGGAATTTCTGCACATCTCCCGCTCAGTCACTACAACACCCACGATGCATTGCAAAACAAAGCAAAAATGGAGATTTAACTTGTGCTCGCCGATGAGCAACGTCTTGTGTCAAAACATTTGAATAGTATCTGACTCGTTTTTACGTCAGCATCTCACCCACCCAACGCACGCCGCACATGACGCGTGAGTGGGAATGCGTGCGCGCACGGGTCTCATTTTGGCGGGATGGAAATGCCAGAAGTGAAGCTGTGGTTTTCAACAGAATGAGGGCACAGTACATTAGTCACCATGTTCACACACAGAAGCACAAGCACATTCAGATCGGGACGCCTCGCCGCTTCACATACCGCGTCTTGAGATGCGCAACAATGTCTTTGTGGGTTTTGCATCTTTTTTGGATGCACACATATGACGGATTTGATAATGCAGCCCACATTGCTGATGTCAGTGTTGAACAGAAGGTGGCTATCTATTGACCTTATTGATTAATAATTCTTTTTTTTTTGGACAAGATTTTTAGATGTTTCTTTTTCCATCTTACATACTGAATATATGTATTGTAAGGAATTATAAAATGTGAAATATCTACAATGTAATTCCTTCTCCCTGATTCTTCAGGGTTATAATAGTTTTTGCTTTTTCATTATAATTTCTATTTCATTTTGACTTTTTGTTATTACATTCAGCTAGTTTTAATTAGATTTTAGAGCAAGTTATTTAGTTTTATTCATTTTTATTTTCTTGAAAATGTTTGGTTTTAGAACGATTTTAGTTTTAGAATTAGTTTTTTATTTTTTAATTATATGGACTATTTGTCAGGTAATTAAGTACTGCATAAATAAGTAAAGTCAACTACAATTCTCAAACGACTTAACATGCGAAAACAAAGTAATTTTTTGCTTGTTAATTTTTTTTTTTTTTAATTCTTCATTTTAGATTTATTAGTTTTAGTATTATTTGTTTTATATATGGAGTATTTGTCAGATGCAAGATTTACAAAAGTAACTAAGTACTGTGAAATTAAGTAAATGACTGGAAGACGAAATTGAAGGACATTTTCCGCTAGTTAGTATTTATTTGTTCTAATTTTAAAATGCTTTGTTTTAGGTTTTGTTAGTTTTATTTTATTTTTTAAATATATGTGATATTTGTGGGATGCAAGATTTAAAAAAGTAACTAAGTACTGTGTAATTAAGTAAACGACTGAAAAGAGCTTGTTAGTTTTTATTTTCTCTAAAATTTTGTTTTAGTTTTGATTAGTTTTAGTAGTAGTTTTAGTTTTAATATATATATGGATAATATATATATATATATATATATATATATATATATATATATATATATATATATATATATATATATATATATATATATATATATATATATATATATATATATTTATTTAGCTTTGTCGGGTGCAAGATTTTAAAAAAGTAACTACGTACAGTGTAATTAAGTAAACTACGATTCTCAAACGACTGCAAGGACAAAAACGAAGGATATTTTTGCTTTAATTATAGTCAGTTTTATTAATGTAAGATATATTTTCATTACTTTTTTCCAAATAATATTTTTATTGTAATGATTTTTTTTTCTTTCAGTTTTACTTAACTAAAATAACCTTGTTTCTTGTAATGTTTGTAGGTATCCAAATAAAATTCGAATACACTGAATTCGCCTTTGAAAATTTAATACAACAAATAGGAATTACAAAAAGTATGACCGAGTATAATCACTCAGCGCTGGGTCGTACGTCCTTCTCTGTAAGAAGTCGGGTGAGCCCTCGTGAGATAATGGGTTATAAATCAGTGCTTTCCCCTCCTTCCCAGGAGGAGCTGCCTCGTCTAATGTCTACGCGCAATTATGTGATTGCATTGTTATTGCATTGTTATTCAGCGTCATCAGTCTTATCAACACAGCTAATGTGCGCATGTCCTAGCGTGTTGTAAAAGCTGTAGCACAAAAATATATCTTCATAGTATGCATGTATAACGCGGGTTCACACGCTTTTCTTATATTGATGCTTATGCTTATTTTTCTTGTACTTTATTGGAGCATATTAACTTGCAGGGGAATTTCATATCCTTTGAGAATAACCATGAATGCTATTTTGAAGGAAAAACCGCACTATTGTATTTGAGAGGGCGTCTTTGTTCTGTAGTTGAATCTTCATTCTGGTTTATTCATCTGCCTCGCATTGTTGTCATGTAACAGAAAATTTTGACATCAATAGACACGTTCATATCTTCTACACAAATCGTCTTTTTAATTGCATGACAGTTGGCTCACTGTGGATATTTTTTATTTTATCTATGCTTATTTTGACAAACGTTGCACGTTGTTGATGTTTTCCTACCTTCACAGCTGCTGTGTCCCTCCTCATAACCTGCACTGCAGCTGCATTTCCCAATGGGCACCAGCCATTCCCCTTCGGCACTGCAATGCATCCTGGGAAGGCTGTCGGCATCCACCTCGGAGTTGTTGACGCAGCTGCCGCGCACCTCGACCAGCGTGGAAAAAGCCGCCTCGGCTACCGTGTCGGGAAAGATGGCCAAGTTCTGGACGGTGGCGAGGCAGCGCTTGTAGTACACCCGCACGGCCACCAGGGCTACGCAGGCGCCGACATCCTGGAACGCCAGGTGGAAGCCCCTGCGGTTGAGGTGGCCGATCTCCCGTACCTCCGTGTTCAGCTTCATCTTGCGTTCGCCCAAATCGCCCTGCGTGAAGCTCTCGTCGGCAGCGATGGTGTCGATTTTAGTGTAGCGGTCCTCTCGGGTCACGCCGCCGAGGTCCCGGTCCGATTCGACGTAGAGGAGGTTGAAGGTTTCCTTGCAGGTGCCCGCCACGCCGGGGATGCTGTTGCAGTCGCGAAGCGTGAACTGAAGCTCCACGAAGATGCGCTGGCCGCCTCGACGGGCCACCCAGCCAGTCTGCAGCCAGTTGTTCTGCTGGGTGGGCTCCATCACATTGCACACCTGGTAGGTCCGGATGGGCTTGTACTTCTCATCGACACCGCTTATCTCCTCCCACTGGAGGGGTGAAAAAAGAAACAATTACAGACATTCAAGTTTTTTCATGTTATGTTATCTTTTAATTCATTCAAACCCAAACACGTATAAATACGTTTTTTAATACTTTATCCTGCACTTCCAAAAACACATTTTTTAATGCTAGAGCATACAGAAGGCTTTGATACACCGTCTGACATGAAGAGGTCGCTTAAAGCTCATGTCGGTATCGGTGAGTACTCACAAGTAACATGCCGATACCATTAATTCCAACGCTAATATAGGATTTTGGATGCAGCATCTTGTGTCTTGCTGGTGCACGACATTCACTGGTATGTGACATGTTCATGCTCTGAACCAATAGCAGGACAGCTTTTTCATGTTGAGGAAAAAAAAAATATCGGTATGGTATCGGTATCGGCCAATACTTCAAAGCTGGGTATCGGTATGGGGGGCCAAAAAATGGCATCGGAACAACAATACTTAAAGCAATGGTAGTTATTACAAAAAACGGCCAGCCTGTGGCAGCAGAGTATAAGAGATCAACCAGGGCCATGTTGCAACAAACTCTTTTTGACAGTGTTTTCAACAGGTTTGTAAATAATAATGAACTTAGCTATATTCTAATGCTAATTGCTGCAAAACAGAAACAGATACAAATATACTTTTTTTTTTCCTGATCAAAGAAGAGACTCTAATCTTTCTTTTGGTCGGTTCCATGTTTTTAAAGCAATAGAACACAATATTCTGTGGGCCTTGCAAAATTGGTTGTCAAGGAGGCCGATAAACAATATTTACTTACTGAATCAAAACCCAGATTACATTTAGCAGGGCACAGCGCGCTGTCGACAAACTCATTCATTGTGTATGTGGCGAGGGGCAGGGACCACAGAATGCAGCTAGTGGGCGGCACAGCACAGAAAGATGTTCCCACTGCCACGGCTAAATGCAAAATGTTCTATTTGAGGCCGGTGGCGCCGCAACACCAAACAACCGCTTCCGATTGGAGAGAAGTTGGCGGAGTGATATAGCGTTGTTTTAACTGGCTTATTTCCAACCAACTGCATGATCATACTATCCAAGTTCCCACCAAGGCATTCGTTTTTGTCCTGTGTAATTTTGAGTGCATGTTGCTCAAACATACTGTACTCTAAATGGACAGAAGTATTGTGAGAGCTGCAGGAAGTGAAAATCAGATATTGAATCAAATTGAATCAGATATGGAGTCATCACTTCCCAGGGCACTCCAGTTCCTCCACACTGCAGATGTTTATTGACAAGACGTGTTCTCCCGCAAAGTTGGAAACATAAAATTGTCTCGGTGAGATGAATCAAGATTCAGTGTGGGTGCAGCCGAACCTATGATTGATTCATTATTGATAGAGAGTTCTTTTCTGACTTAACACAGTCAAGCGGCAAAGCAGGCATTGAAAACGGCTTGTTAGTGCTGGTCTTGTGCAAAACAACACCAGTGCCATGGTGACAAATGGTCTTTTCAGAAGGGGAGCGATTGATGCATCAATTGATTCTTTCATCGAGCGGCCAATCTGACAGGCAGCACGACAAGTGGATGCAATCTCGTGAAACTGTTGTGTTTGTGCTCAACTCTCACACGCGCCGGCCAAACCAACAAACTGTTTTCCACAAGAGTCAAAGTGGAAACCAGTGGACGAGTAGATTAGAAACTCATACGTAAATATCAAAATATAAATAGCGTCTTTGGTAAGAACCCTGTCGTTCACTCATGTATCACTACAACAATAAAGTACTGCATATATCCATTTAATAATTATTGATTTCAATTTTGTTACAGATATGTTATGGTCTGCTACCTTCAGAATTTAAGTGATAATCCGATAATGTCTAACACAGCATGCACAAATAGAAACCTTGTTAAGGATCATCTGAAATTCTCCATGCCCTCTTGATAAATGATTTTGATAAGTGCTGGGTACTGCAGCGTCCTTCCACATTCCCAAACATAAGCCAACTGAATACTGTCAATTGCTCATAGGTGTGAATGGTTGATTCGGATGCCCAAATGAGGTCATGTGGTATAGAATAGTGATTCTTACATTCTTAACTAACCATTGGGGTTGGGCCTCAAAATAATTTCAGTTTTGTAACTTTGGGCTGCGACAGATCCATTTTCTTAACCGGCTTATGCCTCATAAGGGTTGTGGGGATGCTGGAGTCTATCCCAGCTGGCTTCGGGCAGTAGGCGAGGTACACAACCGAACTGGTTGCCAGCCAATCCAGGGCATGTGCTATGTTGTGTATAAATAAATAAATAAGTAAATAAAAATGAATAAATGTTAATCTTCGGGAGCTAGAACAGAACCACGCCTACTCATGTTGTCCTTGGGGCTAACTAGGTATTCAAATTACATGAAAACAACATGTTTCCCCTATGGAACACAATCTATTTCATTCATTCATTCATTCATTCATTCATTTTCTGAACAGTAAATATGATTTTTAATTGACAAATAATCAAATATAAACAAACACTTCAACACTGTTTCAATTATGTTTTAATTCTTCTTAGTAAGTCAGTATCACATCACTGGTGAGCTATTTTTTTTAGAAGAAACCTGTCGGCTACTCATGTTGTTCTTGGGGCTAACTAGTATATTCACCGGCACTT
The DNA here is from genome assembly GCF_051991245.1 of Festucalex cinctus. Classification (NCBI taxonomy): domain Eukaryota; kingdom Metazoa; phylum Chordata; class Actinopteri; order Syngnathiformes; family Syngnathidae; genus Festucalex; species Festucalex cinctus. The sequence continues at coordinate 13,300,937 of NC_135429.1, forward strand.
TTTTATTTTTTATTTTATTTTTTTTAAGGACAATGTATATTAACAGAGCAAAAAGACATCCGTGTTTGCAATAAGGCACCTCTCCCCTTCTTGCTCAAAGAGAAGGAGAAGAAAAATACTTAAGAGCCCATCAATTTCAAAGAGGTGGCTTGTTTACTCAACTCTACAAGCAGCCATTTATACTGTGTCTTACTTAGACGTCCCTTCAAAAAACAAAAGAGAATCTCATTAACGGTAAAAGACAGTATTTGTGGTAAACAGTCAAACTGGTAATCGGCCCATGCCAATTTCTATACTTAAATAATGTTGATTCACATGTATACTAAGCTGCCAAATGGGATACTTATTGAGGAATCTTACTACCTACTATCCAAGTTAATAAAGTTACAAATTGTGTTTATCAAACAAATGGGGCAACACTGTCTTGCAATATCACAACCATAAATCTAACACCATTATTCCTTTTCCTCGTGGCGTTAACACAAACAGATGTACAGATGTGCGCTCGCTCTGAGACAGGGATATTAACAAGGTGAGAAAGGATGGGAAAACTGATGAGCCAGATGTTAAGCGAGCAGCTGTGCTACGAAACGCAGCAACTAAATGAGCGTGTCAACAAACACAAAAATAGCAAAAGAAAATTTCAGATGTCAACTCACCCCATTGGGGGGATACGAGGTCCAGCCCAGCTCCGCCTGAGTCTCTTTAGAATTCAGCAGCACCACTGCAGGGAGAAAACACGTTGATTAGATAAATATGTTTGCCGATGGTGCGTGACAACTCACAAAAAGGCTCGGCGCTCAACTTTTTAAAAGTGCAATCATGAAAGTGCGATATGACAAAGCTACATCCGGAATAATGAAATAAGGATCATTGACTCTGAAGCAGGCTTGTCATAACATGGACATATTGTGTTGTTTTATTGTTACCGTTTAATAGAGACTGTTGAGGATGACTTTATCATCATTGATCTGTGCCCATTTCAGCAGCATGATTGTGCACCCAGTTGGAAAAGTCACAATTTTCAGAACCATGGACAGCTCACAAGGCAACGGAAATGGCGAGCAGAGGGGTCATTCTTACTCTTGGTGTCAGAACCACTCAGTCATCATATAAATGTAGTAAAATAATGAAAACCAGATGTCATATTATAAGTACAATGTCTCAGTGTGAATCCTTCTTTTTATGCCATTATTTTCATTGGACTGTCAAGTGCAGTGTGTGTTCTAAATCAAATCGTTGTAAACATGGTTTTATTGTCCACAACAAGAAAAAAAACTTTTTTTTGATCATGTACTGTATATTCTATTTTCATGACAATAAACATTTTGTATATGTCCAAGAAACAGCTGTCCACCCTGTCATTATGGGGTAACTGCCCCTTTAAGAAACCCTTTTTTCAGTAACATTACCACCAGTATGTTATTTTTATGACATGGAGGCTGAAAAAAAGTAGTTAGAGGAAACAGTTTCAACCTATCTTTTGAAATTGTTGTGCTTTTATGTGTGCCATTGACAATGAGTGTTGTCAAACTTAACTTGTCCGCTCTGTCATTGTGAAATAATAATTGGAAGAAAAAAAAAAAGTCTCAAAACGTCGAAATATATTCGTTAAACATGACACAGACACCTTCCTAAATGACGATGTTAAGTTAAATGACAATCTTGCACTCATACACATCGGGAAAAATGTCCACCATTTTATTGTCCACCCTGTCGGTATGCTCACCTATTTTTTGCATTTAGTCTGTTAGCAGTAATTCAGAAAAATTTGAAAATTAGTTTGAAAAAAGTGTGAGCTTGACAAAATGATTTTTCAATGGCATAATAGCGACTTAACTTAATAAATATATAATAATAATAATATATAAAGGTTTACAGGAAAATCACAGATTAAATGAAAAGGCAACAGCTGAAAAGCACTTGATGATATTGACTCAGCAGTTCAATGATAAATATTTAAACTCAGACTTACAAAAAAAAATAACTTGCTGCATTTGAGTTGATATATGGCAGCCTAATAAAATATTCTTAATGTATGTGATATATAACAATGTCAATGTAAAAGAGGAAGAAGTGACTGTTGGCTTTTCCCTGTCAGGGTTCGCCACAGCGAGTCAGTTTTTTTTTATACCGGATAACTTTCCCTTCTGCAGCCGAGTTTGGCAAAACTTCCTAAAGTGTATTTGATTTCCACTATAGAAAGAATGCCGCAAGTCGGTTCAGCTGTTACACCTGGCTACTTTTAATACATTGAAATAACTTATGAGTCATCATTTCAGACTCCAGTGAAAAACGGATCTGCATGAATTTCAATAAAAAAAAAAAAAAACAGAAACAATTGTGGTGTTCTAAAACTTTTGTCCGGTTGTGTAACTCGTGCAGAGGTTGTGAATTGTTCCGAACACCTGTGGCCTTGAGGCGATACGTATGACAGCTGGCACCCAGGAAAAATATTCTTCAAGACCGGTCGCACAGAACACTTTTCTGTTTGGGGAAAGGAAAAAAAAAAAAAAAGTTCTCCCAGCAAGCTTGTACATGACTTCCTTGCCTCTGTGTCACGTCATCATCTTCTCATGTTATAGATGTCACAAATAAATACCAAAATTATTGATATCTTATATTTTGAATACAATAAATGTAAAATCAACAATGACATCTGCACGACGCTAATTAGCTGAGGTCATAAACACTTCAAATAGTACAGTACATTAAAGCAACACGAAGTTTATTCAAAACTAACCAGCTATTCTGTAAAATGGTTCATTTAAACACTTCCCTGAAACAATTGTCAAATTATGTTGAGCGATTATGATTTTAGTGTACAGTCAGGTGATCATCATGACATATCGCGTGCGATAAACACGCATAGAATAAGATGGCTGCCAATCACTGCAAAGAGACTCAAGAGCAAACTCCTATTCTAATGAACGAGGGCGGCTGTTGTTTACGCACCAGATACGTCATCACGATCATGTGACCAGGATAATGCCGTTGCCCACAGTATGTTGTTCTTATTTTGATACTTCAATGTACATGAACAACGTACAGTCACTAATAACAATGAATATTTAGGCACTTATTGCTCCTGCACACACATTGTGAATCGACTCAATTTTTGGAGGAACTCAAACATATTACGTTCCCTGATGATTGGCGTGGGTCTTAAACATAGGTGGCCAAAATGATGCCCAATTAAAATTGAACTGCACTAATAAACTAACTACCAGAGGATGCTGGAACTGCATAAACTGAATACAACTTTTCAACAGATGTGCTGCTTTTAACTCATTTACTCCCAAAAACATATAAATACGTTCTATTTTAGATATTGCCATGCTCCCAAAGATGTATTTATACGTTTTGGCTTGGATGCAAACTCTGAACTGAAGAGAATGCTTGAAGCAATGGTAGTTATTACAAAAACGGCCAGCAGATGGCAGCAGAGTATAAGAGACCAAGAAGTTATTTTCCCCAATATTTTAAACAGATTTGTGAATAATGATGAAACTTAGCCAATTCTAATGCTAATTGATGTAAAATGGAAACAGATAGAAATATACTTTTTTTTCCTGATGAAAGAAGAGACTCTAATCTTTCTTTTGGTATGTTCCACGTTTTTATAGAAATAGGACAAAATATTCTATGGGCCTTGCAAAATCAGTCAAAATCCAGTAAAACAGCGAAAATGTCCTGGGAGTGAATGAGTTAATATTGTAACGATGATATTGTGGCAGTTTCAATATTGTGATATTGATGTTATTAAATCTCTGTGAAAGTGATATATTTAATAGTCATGGGACTCAACTAAAATATGAATTTCAATTATATTACCAAAATAGTTTGCACAATTGCTTTTCACTTCAAATAGATGGTTGTCAATAAAAGAAAACTAGGGGGAAAAAAATGTTTCTTTTCCATCAGGCTACTCCACACAAAGTAGAAATATATATTGAGTAAATTTTCAAGTTAGCTACAGTCTATTGAAGCTTTAAAGACTTTTTGTGAACATAAGCACTTTATCCAGGTGCTGGTCCATAGCTGAAGTAAGGGATATGGAGTTCAGGGATAATTCCCCATTTTCCCTGCACTGCAGGAATAAGTGGAAAGAGACAATTGCTGCGGTTTTCTGTGTTGGATTCACCGTCTTTATAGTTTACATGCACGCGCATATGCTGCTGCTACACCGTGACTGTCCGGTCAGCCAGCGGCGACTTCGTGCAAGGGTGATTTTCGCCAGCAGAACACGGAGGCGGTGAACATCTCCGGCTCAAAACAGTGCACTTGTGTGGGAGTCTTGAGAGTTTTCGTAAGTCTCGAATAACAAAAGAAAATAAATTACCGTACGTGACAATAACACAGAGTAATATTTTAGCTCGGTTGTATATTTGTTAATGGTTTAGTTCCTATTTCCCACCCTTTGTTACATTCTGTAATACCTTAAATAGCCCAGCTTTAAAAGAACAGCAATTTGCTTTTACGAGGACAAATTGCTTCGAGGCCATTAGGAGAAGAGTTTTGTACTTATTCTTTTTTTTTCTAAGGTCGCCCCTAAAACCAACCGCAGTGCCTTGGCGAGAGTGCAGAAACTGAAGCCTTGACGTGCCATGAGAGATCATTTACTAAACACTTAACTTTATTGTTTTTGGGTTAACACCAGCGGCTGCCCAAAGCATGCTTCTGTGCTTCGCAGATAACATGGAGGCTTTTGGAGGAGATTAGAGCGTCAGAGGGCAAGGTTGCAGGAGAACTGCTGAGGGAAGGCTGAGGCGAGGCGAGGCGCCGGGAGAGAAACTAATCAGCAAAGGAGGGTGAAAAGGGAAGGGGGAAAAAAAAAAAAGGATGAAATGGAGGAAAGCTGGCAAACAGAGATGAGGAAGGGGAAAAAAGTGAACACGAGCGCAAATGAATGAACACGTTGGTTAAACGCCAAGGGATAAATGTTCCTTAGTGAGACGTCAAGTCGGCGACTCGGAGGAAATAGTTGGCACTATGATCACACAATGAATACAGAAGTCATGTAATCACAGCCTGGTTAGGCACACTAATGGCTCTTTGGGGGAAACATAGAACAAAGACTAGAGGCAGTAGTTAGAAAAAATGAGGTAAATTGGGAGCCCAAAACGCAATTGGACTTAGTTAGAAAACATAGGACAACAACATAGCCACTCACTCTATTAGCTATGACGAATAGCTGTGACACAATAACAGCCATGACTAACGCAAAGGTTGTTTCAGAAATAATTGCTCATCATTAAGAGGGATGAGACATTTATGTTTTGGCCTTTCAGCCAATGAATGCAAATCATATCACAAAAAAAAAGAGAACAAGATCAAAACTGTACTAGGGAGTACGAATGTAAATTAGCGCTATGCTAACTTTGACACAATTACGCAGGGATTGTATCAGTGTTCATCAATGTGGATTTTCGCCGTCAAATAAACAATAAAACAAACAGCCTTCTTTTATCTATTGCATTGCTTTACGCTAACATGATAATGACTTCAACAATTAGCAGCTAGCATCTTCAACAGCTAACCCCGTCGACACACATTAGAATAACAGACTCTAACAAAGCTAACAAACAATATTTCTCACTCTCTCATAGAGTTGGGTTAGCTTAGCCTAACTTGAACCTTGAATTCTTGAAATTCCACTTGCGAAATCGGAATAAAAAGTACCCCAACTTCACCGACGTCACTCTAAAATGGCGTGAAAGGCAAAACACAATTTACTCAAGTATAAAACTAGCTTTCTTTATTCATAAATATTCAACATAACTTCACGTAACACAACGGACGTGGCAGTATGTCGCAATCTCCCTGCATGAAACAATACGGTGAACTCTGAACTCTATGGAATGCTTATTAAACAAGATAATAATAAAAAATGAAGTAAAATTGTAAGAAGGCAAGTTTGCTGGAGGTCAACATGCGTTTTGAGGACAAAAATAAAAAAAAACAATTTATCTTATCGGCCATTTTGGTTGTTTACTTTCGCTTCAAACACTTTCAGGTTGGAACTGGGGAAAAACAACTTGGATAAATCCAACTTCCGACCATCCTTGAATGTAGCATGGGGGGAAAAGGTAGAAAGATGAAGACACACAATATATGTTACCGGCAGGATGTAACAAAAAGTTTGTCTTTTTTTTTTTGAAATCCTCTTCAATATATTTAAATATTTTTGTCTTCATATTTCATGATTTTCCTAATTTAATGGAGACAACAGGGTAAACAAAATTAACCTTCATTCAATACCTTCTTTCATCCCCCCCAAAAAAAAAAATCCAACCTCCAGAAAGTGATTATAATTCAACCATTTGCCTAAGGTTATGTATTAGATACTTAAATAAAACAACCAACCTCACCATACATTCAGAATACATGCTATATGCTATCGAGAATTATGCATATAAATGCATAATTTCTTGTCGGTGTGCTGTGAGATTTCTGTAATGCACCTCGCCAGGTCCATTCAAGTGAATGGGTCCATTTAAATGAATGACAGTCAGCCCTGTCTTTCAATATATCCACACTTTTCCTCTTTCGGGATGCCACACGCTGCACAATGCCAGTCAAGGAACACGCAGGTTGCTACAGACAAAGAATGTAGGCTACAATCAAGGAAAAAAAAATGGGGATATTAACAGACGGGACTTGCTTTCATTCACTTGAATGGACCTGGTGAGGTGCACAGTACTCGCGTACATTTTTACCACAAGCTTCGCTATTTCTTTTACAGGTACATATAAATTCTAAATATGATTAAACATTGTTGTAAAATATAATGAATTGGCTAAAACGGAGTTTCATTTTTTACTTGGTGAATATGAGTCCGCACATCAAATATAAATAGACGACCAAATTAAAAAAAATAAAATAAAATAAAAATTACTAATAGTTGTAATCTCTGGGTTATTTTATTTTTTTCTGCATTTGTTTCCTGCAAAATATTTAACAGCGCAAATAACACAGAATGATAAAATACATTTTACTACTACAAAAAAACACAACAAAAAAACAAACAAAAAAAACAACATAATTTTGTTATAAAAAAAAAATCCAATCTGGATCAGAATTCATACCATGCACTCACAGAAATATTTCAAGCCTAATTTAAGATTTATGTATTTTTCTTTTTTTTACATGACAAATTCCCATTTACGTTTTTTTTTTTTAAGACAATTTTAACACAAACATACCAAATAAAACTTATATGATACATATCCATTAGTCCAATAAAGCCTATTCATTTGAAATGCACAATCCTCAGGTTTATGTATTTAATATGAATAAAATTACTCTAAATTAATAATAATGAGAGTATTTACTTAAAATAAACAAAGTAATATATATATATATATATATATATATATATATATATATATATAAATTAAAATAGAATATAAATATAAATAAAATGTAAATATACTTCTATGCGAAAAAACACTTATGTCCATTATTTATTTGTTTATTTATTTATTCATTTATTTATCACGTTTTTGAGATGAAACTGAATGCAGACGTCTCAAAAATGCAAAAAATAGAAAAAAATAATTATACCTCATTAATACTAAATACATTAACCCGAGGATTATGCATTTCAAATAAATAGGCTTTATTAGACTAATGAATATGTATCAGATGTTTTATTTGGTAGGTTTGTGTTAAAATTATCTAAACAAACAAAAAAAAAAAAAGCTAATGGGAAATTGTTGTGTAAAAAAATGCATAAATCTTAAAGTTAGGCTTCAAATATTTCTGTGAATGCGGAAGTGACAGAAATCCGATTGAGGGCTGCCACTCTGAACAAGGCAATAAAGACAAACAGCTATTCACATTCACATTCATACCTATGGACAATATCGATTTTTCAAATAACCGAACATTTATAGGAAGCTGGGAGAAAATCTAACTGTGTGGTAATTACTATGCAACTGTGGGGCCTCCTCAGAAAATGAATAACACAAAACGGTCCTCTCACAAAATATGCAACTGCGAAAAGCAATTACTACAGTAGTGCTTTTATTAGCACAAGCAAAAAACAAATCCTGAGCTTGAAACCTTGAAGCACACACATGATTAATATTTTATTCCAACACAACATTTTTTTTCAGGTACAACAAAATCAAACATTATTCAGTGCGCATAAAGCAAAACTATCAGCTCACTCAGCACTAACAACAATATAGACGGCAGTCTCATCCTATATCACCTGAGAAAATATATTTATAAACCGTAAGAACAGCATATACGGCTCAGCCTGAGTTTAGAATCGCACGTTACATTGCAGATTCACCATATAGCCACACTCAAACAATATATCCCACGAGGACATGCTGCTACGGCGCAAGACTGCTCACAACCCTCGGGACCTTCCGGCATACGGTGACTTCAACATCAGCTAAAAAGTTACTGGATGTTGGTGTCAGCAGTTTGCGGCGCGGTTATCATTGTACAAGGTGAGTTCTGTGTATGTATTATTTGTCTTCCAGATCATATTCCCGTGAGGATTTCGCAGCAAATGAAAAGTTAAACACTGTAGTGCGTTCAAACAAGACTATTTATTTCCCAGTAAAAGGAACACTAGTTTGCCAAAACACATGGTAGCCGTTCTTTGCTAATGCTACATTAGCGGTAGGAAATGAACAGGCGGATTGTTATAACAAAGCTATCAAAGAATGTTATATATTGTTGAAATTGAATGTTTCCTTTCACTTCGTAAATATCATAGTGTCGTAACACTGACAACTGAAATTGAGATGTAGCCTACGGCAAAGCACTCAACTAAATCAAACTGCACTTTCTCTTTATGTAACAAAAGCTCTCTTTTGGTTCAGTTGAAGGCAGATTTGTCACAAGGGGGGCATTTCAAAGACTGAAGGGGCCCTTAAACTTTAGTTTAGAGTTTTGTTTTTTTTCCTCACATAAAGAGGCTACGTTTTTACCTAGCATTCATCCACAAAGATAGCGCTAGCGCTCTCTGGTGAAACATAGCTCTCAGTAACACAATGATGCACACGCTAACAAAGGCAGACGGCTTTTAATCCATCCCACTGAAAGGGGCTCATTTTTAAAATTCGCCTCTGTAATATTCTATAGTTTCATACTGGGATTAGCGCCCGGCATTGGCTGTCCTCCCCGTGACCCACAGGCTACTTATCAGCCAGTCGACACTGAGCCAACTGCAGCGCTCAGAAAAGCTGAGGAGAGAGCACCGAGACCTGGATAAGCGGAGTCCGCCGATGCTTAGTCGGGCCAGCTATTGTCCAGGTATTATCCCTCCCCTACAACAGAAGAGTGGAACGAGGGCACCGAGACTTTGAAGAGGCTGCATATAATATGGGAGGAGGAAGTGGAAAGAACGGGATTTACAGCAGTGTGGTAACCTTAATCTGACAAGTAAATATGATTTTGCAATGTCATTAAACATCCAGAATTTTTTTTTTTTTGTCGATTATCAGTTTTTGTTTTTGTTTTTTATTAATCCATGAAATTGTCCTGTTTTCATTGCGCGACAAATGGATCGCGAGGGGTGCAGGGAAACGAGAAAGGTGGGTTTTGTGCATGTGCATTCTCGTTTTAGATTAAAAAATATACGTATAATTATATCAAGTTCTTAAGAAAAACGTAGGTCTTAATGTTCAAATAGGGTCCCGAGCCTTAGGGGTGGCCCAGAATTTTAGCTCGCTGGTAACGCTCTGCACTGCCAAACCAGAAGGTGCGGGTTTGATCTCGACTTGCCTTGTTAAAAAATAAATAAATAAATACAATAAATGGTGGTATTAGTTTTTTTTTACTTGTCAATTAAGACTTCAACAGAGACTTTTTTAACCATAAAAAGGAGAACTACATTACAATGGTTATAATGTATATAATTTCACAAAACAATATATCCCTTAGATTTGGTGCCAAGAAATACTACGGTAACATGTTAGCATCACATTCTTGGACGAAAATTGATATTTCTTGTAACGGTCCTATAATTAGATGTAGTTACTTAAAGTTGTATTGAATGGAAATTCTTATAATTCAGGTTCAACTCAGAATGATGACGAATGTGCTGCACAGTATTAACAAGGATTGTTAAGTAATCAGTTTTATTTATTTTCAGTGGATACAGACAAATCTGAAATTAGAGCTTCTTCAGTGTAGAACCACATTATGCTGCAAAATATCCCGATTGAAAGGGGTTCACTGTACACAGTCTATGCAAGTTGGCAGTAGTGGATCAATAACCTCAAGGCCACATTGAACTTAAAAAATATGAGAAGAGACCGCACTGCATCATTAAAGAACCTGTTAAGCACAAATTAATGAATTTAATACACCAGGGAAGAGCGCGAACAACCCTGCCAAATTTTGAAAGAAAAAAAAAAAAAGTCGAGTAGGCCTATATAACGCAAGGCTTCAAAATTGTGAAAAATCATGCAATTGTTTCCACTCTCAAATGCTGTCGGCATGTCTGCTCCATGCGCTCAAACAACTCCCCACTCAATTGTTAGCTGTCAATCAAACAACACTATTGTTGATAGCAGTCTACAATATACATGCACTATGAAAACAACGGTCCCTTATATGAAACAAAATCATGATAGTTGGCTCACCTTCAAATTATAATTCAAAGTATAACATACATATTATAAGGAACAAATAAATGGCTTCCCTTTACAGGAACTTTATCTGTAATATGTAAACTCTTTAATTTCAGTGATCGCTTGGCATTTTACCTTTTTGAAAAAGACATTTCAAACTGAATTTATCTTTGTCAAACATATTTGCCCTAGATAATGGGCTTCTCTGATATCCCTAACAAAAAATCTAGCATCATATTCAACCAACAAAGCTCAATACAATATGCTGTAGCTCAAGAACTTAAAAAAAAAAAAAAAATCACCAGTGATGGGACATGGTGATTTCCTAGGAATTGGTAGTTACATGCCAAAACAACCATTGGTGATTGAAAGTGTGAGGATATGGTTACTTTGACTCTTTAATGCTGCTATATAAATAATAATAATAATAATAATAATAATAATAATAATAATAATAATAATAATAATAATAATCTCTGAAACTAACTTTCACATCCTTTTGAGAACAGATTTCTTTTTTTTAAATGTGTTCAGGTCATGTTATCCACAAGGTCAATTTCAAGGTCAAATTATAGTTCAAAAGGTCAAGATACTAAAATATGCATCTATATTCTAAATGAGTCTAAAATGACAGATTTGGAAACCTTGTTGAATTCATTTTCCAACAATACGATTGAACCCCTTGCTCCGATTGACCAAAAATTGTCAATGTCGCGTTGTGCCATCACAATCTACAAGTACACCAAGTTTGATACGAATCAAAATGTAAATACTTGCAGAGAAGTAAAGTGTTACACATGTGGTATTCATCTGTTTTCCTACAGTGTTAAATCACTGTTAGTGAATTTTTAGACCACCCACAATAAAATGAGTCTCAAAGCTTGGTGAGAAGTCTTAATAATAAACACGAGTTCTTTAAAAAAAAATAAATAAAAAAATACCCAGTCGAGTTAAGGCTGGGGTGTCAAACTCATGTTAGCTCAGGGGCTAATAAAATATATTACTAAGTGGGCCGAATCGGTAAAATAATGGTATATAACTCAATACAATTGCCGTCAATTATGTGCAGATTTTTTGCGATTTTTGGGCCAGCCCTAAATTACGGAGCTCAACTGTAATCTATTGTTTAAAAAAAAACAAAAAAAAACACAAATGCAAATGAAACACGGCAACACTTTGCCTGTATGAGTTCCAGACGTGTTAAATCTACCTGTTTTGCATATATATAGTTCCCAGATTGCATTGCGTGGCACAGTCAATGAAGTTATAAGGACGTTAATCCCTGTCATATGTATTTGTGTTACCAGTAATTGAAAGTAAGTAAAAAAATTAAACAAACCATAACTTTAAGTTGTGTAAAATAATGTTATATTACTCATCTGAGAACGGCATGTGAAATTACAAATAATTTATATATGTATATATATATATATATATATATATATATATATTTTTTTTTTTTTTAACAAAGTCGTCTCGCGGGCTGGATTAAACCCCTTTGCGGGCCTGATTCGGCCCGCGAGCCGTATGTTTGACACCACTGAGTTAAGGTCATAAAAATACCTCAAGGAAAAGAATGATTTTAAAAAATTCTCATCTGACCAAACATGTATATTTTGGACAATTCCAGTGAAACCGAATCTCTGTAGTCAAACGTCTACCTAACCAGGGGAGCGCCATCTAACAGAGAGCCATTTTAAAAACATGCATCATGCATACACGATGAATAATTGCGCCATTTTCAGCAGGATACTGTTGATGCCTGAGGACACTACTTATTCACTTGCCCCCCTAAATATTGAAGACAAATCAGCCTTGAGCTTGGCGTGAATTTACCGTCTTTCTCCAGCGCTACAGAAGCCGGGTGGGCACTTCACATGAGAAATTATCTTCCTGTTTACTACACCATCCCGCTGCTTAAGGACATGGGAGGGGAGATAAGATGGAGCCCAACAAAAGCAATACAGTAATACAGTACTGCCGTAGAACAGATAAAAAAGGATAAATGGACGGGGATATGAAGTGTCACATAAAAACACAAACAGGCACATAAAAGATAAATGCTCTGTGTAAATGGACACAGGCGCGAATCCAAAACATGCGCGCACACGCTACAGTATCTTCTTAGATAAATGGTGACAGGAAACCCACTTTGTCACGGACGCGCGCGCGCGCACGCAGCAGGACCATAATAGCAGCTGTAACAGCAGAGCACATTAACTTCAAACTGGGCTCTCCCGTTAAAAGAGTCATTAAACTTTCAACTTGTGTAATGTGACATACTGTAAAGAGACTGGGCTGTCCACTCGCTGAAGTCCAGCATGCAATTAACTTTGTGATGAATGGCCGTATCGCCGCGCAGTTCATGTGTCTCTTTATCTATATAATGTGCTGAAATAAGCCGCTAAAGCCATGACGTGAAATATAATACGGTGGTGCAACAGGGGTGCATGCACAACGTGCATTACATTTACAAGAAGGCACGCAAGTAAATCAGCAATTACCCACATGCTAATTGGGACCTAGAGACATAATATGTAGGTTATGGTAACATTTGGTACAATGGTCCATGTGGGTATTGTACAATGTATACTACTACTTTTCGTGATTAAAAAAAAATATTCGGGGAAAAAAAAGTAAAAAAAAAAAAAAAAAATGTTTCATTCATATCTTAAATCAATTTTATTTTTGCCGGAATACAATGTTCTCATGTTATAACCAAATTCCTTCTTAAGTCCGCAAAGCAGGATACCAGCGGTTGTCCAAACTTTTTCATTTGAGGGCCACGTACAGAAAAATGTTATGAAGAGAAATTGTGTTTCGTCCTAAAAATTGTACAAACAATTTATTTGTGCTTTTGCATATTTAGAAAAATGCTACAGTATATAAACCAATTTATTTGTAATATGGCAGTAGGGTGATTATAGTTTTGGAATTTTTCATTTTAGTTAGTTTTTATTAGTTTTCAGGGTGGTTCTTTAGTTTAGTTCTTTAAAAAATGCTTTTAGTTTAGTTTGTTAGTTTCAGTATTAGTATTATTTATTTATTTATTTATTTTTAAATGTGTATTACTTGTGCGCAATATTTAAAAAACAGCATGGGTGCAACGTCATCTGAAGGTGATTTTCTATTGGCTGCTGCTAGATGATGTCACTTCTGTGTGACATACTTTCAAACGTCATTATTCCTGTTGATATCAAAATAAATCTACTAAAAACACATTTCAAATCATCCCCAGAGGCTCATGCATTAAATTAATTACCAAAAACTAAAACGAAGGACACGTTTGTTATAATTATAGTTAGTTTTAGATAGTTTTGTAAACATAAAATGTAGTTTCAGTTAGTTTTCGTTTTTTAAAAAGCATTTTCGTTTTTATTTTATTTCGGTAACAATACGTTTTTTGAATTTTAGTTTTAGTTATTTCATTAGTTTTAGTTAACTAAAATAACCTTTAATGGCACCTGTTTTTCGGCACCCTCCCTTCTTGCTTTTACCATCTCCAAACATTTTTGTTTTATTTTATTTGAAATGAGTCAAATGCCATTTTGAGCATGTCGCGGGCCACTGAAAAATGGCCCCCGCGCCGTAGTTTGGACACCACTGCACTATACCTTTTATCGATGATTCAACAGAAAGTAATGCAGGGGAATACATTTACGTTAAAACCACAAAGCGAATATCTTGATAAGTTATATAGATTGCAAGCGTATAATATAACAGAATATGTTTAAGTGCCTCTTGGCTCTTGCTGAGTCAGCCAAAAAATGCTGGCGATAAATTCAGTTTTGTAATTGTATTCATGTGGTTTGATGAAGGGCATGAATACGACGGTGAAAACTCGTCACAGTGATGTGTTGTTGACACTCCTGAGAAATGCTGTCAAATAATAAAAGTAAGTTATTATTTCAAGTGTAGTCTTCACATCTGCAGGGATATACTCCAACTTTCCCACAAAGAGGTAAGCGGTATAAAAAAAAAAACATGGTGTGATGGATAGAAGAAGTAGAACGTGGCACAATTAAAAAAACAAAACAAATAGAGAGGGGGCAACAATGGAGGGCATCCAGTATTTTATGTTCGGCTTGTCAGAACGCAAGCTTTGCTGGAGAAAACAAAAGCACGTTTCTCCTGCTGTGTTTTTGTTGTGGCAAAGATTTGACGCTTCTCTGTCAACCAATCAACACTCCTTCCCCAGTGCAAGGATGTCAAAAAAGGAACCATGTGGTTATGTTGACACTGTACTTTTGAGAATCCAAGCTGAATATTTTGTAGATATCTACAACGGCATATTAGAACCACGTATGCACATTTATTTTTTAGAGAGGAGGCAATATTCCGAAAAAAATAAATAAATCACAAATTCATGAGAAAAATTGTATATTTGCGACATTACAAAGTGGCAAATTTGCGAGAGAAAAAACTCCCAAATTTATGATAAATAAGCTCGTAAATTGTGTGACGTTATAAAGTAGCAAATTTAGTTTAGAAATTTGTCTCCATCCTGCCTTTTCATTTTATAAAGATTGCTCCATTAACCACCAACAAATCTTCACTTTCTATAGCTCCTGGTACACAAAAGCTAACGCCTCTCTTTCAGGCTATAGCTATGCTACGTCTCGCAAATCTTGCAAATCTGCAAGTTCATTTCTCATGTGTTTTTTTCTCATAATTTCACGTTTTTTTTTCATACAAATTTGTCACTTTATTCTGTCACAAATCTGTGAGTTTTTTCTCATATATTTGTGAGTTTTTCCCTCGTAAATTTTACACTTTATAATCTCATAAAGTTGTGTTTCTTTTTTTCTCTCATAATTTCACTGTTTTTTTTTCTCGCAAATTTGCCACTTTAAAATGTCACAAACTGAGTTTTTTCTCGTATATTTGATTTTTTTTCTTGTAAATTTGTCACTTTATAATCTCACAAATTTATGTTTTTTTTTCCTCATAATTTCATGGGGGTTTTTTTCTTCCAAATTTGCCACTTTATAATGTCACATCTGTGAGTTTTTTCTCGTATATTTATGAGTTTTTTTCTCGTAAATTTGCCACTTAATAATCTCACAAATTTGAGGTTTTTTTTCTCATAAATTCATGGGGGGTTTTTTCTTGCAAATTTGCCACTTTATAATGTCACAAACTGAGTTTTTTCTCGTATATTTGTGAGTTTTATTCTTGCAAATTTGCCACTTTATAACGTCACAAATCTGAGTTTTTTCTCGTATATTTGTGATTTTTTTCTCGTAAATTTGCCACTTTATAATCTCACAAATTTGTGTTTTTTTCTCGTAATTTCATGTTTTTTTTTCTTGCAAATTTGCCGCCACTTTATAATGTCAAAAATCTGAGTTTGTTTTTTTGTTTTTCTCAGAATATCATACCCCTTCTAAAAAATAATAATATGTGTCCCTAATATGCCGTCGTAGGTATCAAACCCCGTTTGAACTACTTAGTATAAAAATGCCTGAAGAGACAGGCAACCAATCACATAGGCACTAACATCTACAGGCAATTTAGTCTCTAATTAACCCAATTAGCGTGTTTTAGTGCAGGGGAGGAAGCGGCAGCAGCCGGAGAGAACCCACACAGGCCTAGGGGGAAAACATGGTAACTTAGCAGCAGGTTAGATGTAGGATGAACTTCCTTGCTTTGCGCCGCTAAACCAATGCCTGCTCTTTTGTACTGCCCAGATTTTACAGTCAAAACGTGAGAGATCATTTTAACTTTAAAGATTTATTATGCAAACCAGCAACGTGACGACAAACATGTATCCCACTGAACTGATTTTTTTTTCTTTTGTCCCATCTTCCTGATCCATGCTTAAAACTGTCACTCTCCTGGTTTCTACCCTGTCCTGCACTCACAGCGCCAGTCCTGAATCTGAATGACCACCTGTTGAGACTCCACGGCGGGAGAGGAGGAGGGCGAGTTGAGTGGCGATAAGGCGAATGTGTCGTAACGTGTGTGCGCAGGTTGCAGTCGAGAGAAAGAAAAGCGTCATTGAGTGATTCAGAGTATGTTGGAAGGAGTGAAGTAGGAGGAGTGGAGAGGAACATGAGTCAGACAATAATTTATTGTTCAAATTGTCATCTTGCGTGACGTTGCGCTCAGTTGGGTACGTTATAAACACTAAAACAGTGACTGAATAATAGTGGCCAGAAATCCAGATATTTTCATATCCTACATAAAAAAAAAAATTAAAAAAAAACATAATTCCAACAAGGAGACTACACAAAAGACAGAGAGCACGAGAACAACCAGAGGCCAAAAGGGACAAGTGTTTATTTGAGGCTGTTAAAAGGTTGTAATTAGTTGTGTGGATTAATATAGTGAAAATGCCAAGAGTGCTTCCGGATTTTATTACAGCTGAGTAGACGGGGACAGGCTTGGGGTTGGTGTTTGGACTGTAAATAGAAACCTTCTCAAACATGACTTCAGCATGTACATTATTGAGCAGAATGAAATTGGGATGCCCATAATTAAAAGCAAATAATAACTTTTGATTGTAAAGGATGGGAAGTGCACAAGAGACTATTTTAAATTAACTCTTTTTTTTTTTTAATTAACTATTTTAAATGTCATATAACAGTCCGTCAACAATAGTATTATTTGTTAAAGCAAGAGTAAAGTGCGTTTTCTGTAACTGGTACTACTCAGTGGACAAGAAGGGAGAAACAATTTAGGTAATGAAGTGAGGGGAAAGGGCAGTTGTTTTAGTACAGAGACTAGTCCCCGAAATAAATCACTAAAATAATCCTCGGCTGATACCATGCCAGGCCAATGTGACCAAGTGCTCATATACAGACACGAAAAAAATAAAATAAATAAAGAAAAAGACGACTTCCGCTCATCCAACATGATTCAGCGCTCCATTTTAAGCGGGGAGTTCATGGGCGAGCTACCAACACTGTCACGGGCCATTTACGCAGATTTCTGTTCCCGAAGAGAGAACTTCATGAATCAGCAGAGATAGATGACACAAAATATATATCAGCTATGAAAGAATATGCCGAAGAAACTTTTTGGAGCCTATTCAAATAGCCAAAAGCAAAACATGAGTGCTGTTACACATTCGCATGAAGGCATTCCATATAGACCTCCAAAATAAGAGTTTTCACAATCTAACAAATTGTAAAATAGCCCCTAAAATTGTTATTATCATTATCCATGAATCCATCACCAATCGGCCATATCATATGCATCATGACATTCCATGTGTTGCATGATGCAATAATGTCAAGGTTAAAATCACGGTCACTGAATGAGCACATGCATCAAGTTCAGTGAGGCGCCATGTCCATGAACTTCACAGGCAAACACTTCAGTTTTGGATTAAGAGGTAAATTAGAAAAAAAAATGGGATTTTGATCACCTGGAAATCACTTGTCTGAAGCTGCTGCAGTCATAGGTAGGCATAGGCCAGTATTCATTTCTGACAGTTTAAAAACTTTGAGCAAAAATAGTGCAGGTATTAAGATTACTGCTCTAAACTTTTTTTTTTTTTTTTTCACATTTGGGTAAATAAAAACTTTTTTTCAGTGAACACAATCTGTATTATTGTTTCACAAAGTACAGAATATTTGGTCCATTAAGAAATGTTTACTGTGTTAAGTTTTAAAAATACATTTCAAACAATGAATGTGAACAATCTTTTGTTTTAATCCTTCTAGCAAGTCACTATTAAGCTATTTTTAGAACAGACTCATGTGCTACTCATGTTGTCCTTGGGCTAAAATCCACGTTGGCACCATGTTTTTTTTTTTTGTTTATTGTTTTACCTTTTGTTTTAGGATAATGTAGATTAATCAAAATGCATCTGTGTAAGTAACTGTAACAAACTTCCAGTCTTTCGTCTTAGCTTCTCTCCATTAACTTCGGATGCAGCTCATTCAACTCTGCAAGCAGCCAATCATACATGCTAAGAAGTCCCCTAAAAAAAATAAAATAACACCTAAGCGGTGACAGCCAGTATTAGCAGAATCTTGACTTTATAACCACAGTAGTCAAACTGGGAATCGACCCATGCCTAATCATATATACGGAATTCACATAAAACATTTTGAGTTAAAAATGTATGGAACCACAAACCCATGACAGTAGGCTGGCCTTATTCCGCAACCTTTACAAGGAACTGTTAAATAATACAACTTTATATTGCGACAGGACTTCCTCCCAATGCAGTCGATTTCCAGTCCAGCCTGCTGGGCGAGCGGGCAGGTAGCAAACTGCATTATTTAACTCGACACTCATTCAAGGCCACTATCTTGACAAGAGCCTGCTGAGACCCAAAGACAACAAAGTGACAGATGCATCATCATCTCACGTTATCATTTACAACACCTTCCTCCACTTCCTCCTCACGCCTTCATTTATCGCACGTGGGCCTCCTATACATTGTCCCCGTTGTTACTATCGTGCCTTTACAATCTGTTAGCCTGTCCTCTCCAATCTATTCCCTTCACCAGTCTCCCTTAACACTTTCTTAGCCGGACCACCCACGCATCCCTCCCGTCTCTCCTGTTCACAAGGTTGAAGAGCAGAAGAGGTTTTTTTTTTTTGCTGACAAAGTTTTCTGTCTGGCGCAACTCTTGAAGCACTTTAAATTTAAAAAGGTGTTCTTCAACAATCACCTCGCCCACCTTCAAACTTTTCCCTCGTGTTTGATCAATTTTGTCCCCATGTTTATTCACTGAGAGATAAATGATTGAGGAATGCCTGCAGCTCTGCAGAGGGCTGATGGAGGTCAAATGTGCGTACAAACACAAAGACACAGTGGAGTTGGAATGAACAAACATATTTTAGTCACTCCACCAACCAACACTAAAACTTCAGTTCGAGAAACCCTCCCCAGTTCTACGACTACTTTGCGATCCTACTCAAGCATTAACAATAATGACGCGACGTTTCCCCAGGGGAGAAATAAATGTGTATATAATATTTGCATGCATGCATCATTACTTGCTTTTCATTACTTGCTTCTTCCTGGCTCGTAATGTAAAATACATTTGGCTCATTGCGGCGACTGCTGGGCTGCAGTCCATCCGCTAACAGTCTCCACTCGTTTCCAATAACCTCTATTTTGAGGCTATAATAGTAATATCATGTTTTGGAAAAAAGCAAATGTCAAACTAGGTTAATACATAGGCATGAGCCATCTGGTCAGCTTGTCAGGAAGAGTGGATTAGTACACATTCAAGAATTAGGAACCGACCTCATCTTTAAACCGACTTCACTTTAGGGGTAAGCTTATATTTGAAGCGTATATTTGGTGGGCTTCACTCATGTTATGAACACACAACATGCACACAAAATTGCACTAAATCCTTTAATGCGACTAGCATCACTACACAAGTGTCTAAATGCAATAGCTTCCCTTAGGAAAGTCTACATTTATGTTTGTTTGGGTGTTTTTTTTTTTTTTCGTTGAACAGATCTTAAGAGATAAAAAAAAAAAAAAATGTAGTGTGGATAGTTGCACAGGAATTTACAATTTGCTTTATTTTACAAAATAAAAAGAATAGGGTGACCAGATTTTTTAAATTGAAAACTGGGACACTACAATTTTGATAGGCCTATACAATAAATTCTCATCGGGAACTATTTATAACAAATGTAAACAAACACTAGTCAATCTGGTGACCGGTGCACCGTCAATTTTCACTCTGAAAAGACAATATTTGGTCCCAGTGTAAACAGAGTAAAAAGTACATATGGAATAAAGTAAATATACAGAGTAAATGTAAAGTCCTTTTAGTGTAAAATGTACACTACAAATTACAAAATTGACTGTGTCGTTGGGTTATTAATTAATTTATATTTAAAGTGTTTAAAAATAATAATAATTCAGCCAACTTTTTTTTTTTTTTTTTTTTTTTTTAACTTCTTGTTACGGCCTATAAACTGCACCCTGCTGAGCGTACTGCTTGTGGGCACGACTAAACCTGGAAACGAGAAGTTTTGAGAACTGTTTCTATGAGAAAAATGATGCCTTTGTTTTGTTCAACAGTTGAATTTTGCATAAGAATAATTCTTTTCAAATATAAAGCTATTACAACAGTCTTTGCTTCTAAATACTTTCTATTTGATGATTTCACATTTATTTTAAAAGTAAACATCTACTACAAGCTTTGTAGAATTTAATAGAGGCAGAAGGAGAAAATGTGATTAATAACAATTAATTATGAAAAAATATACGATTAATTTGTTAAAAATGTTTAATAACTAGTACTAGTTATTAGTTAATGCAGTCTTGGCTGACTTGGCACTAAACAAATACATTCACTCACCATTATCTAAGTGTTTTGTTTGTTTGTTTTTTGCTCAGGACACAAGGCGCAAAAAGAGACAGCCCCTTAAATTGAGACATCTGTTAAGGATGTAGACCAGGAGTGGACAAACGTGTTCCTCCAGGGCCGGAGCCCTGCAGGTTTTGGAGGTTTCCCTCTTCCAACACAAGCTGATTCCAATCAACAGGATCGTTGTCAGGCTTATGCAGAGCTCGCTGATGAGTTGATCATATACCAGCTGTGTTGGAGAAGGGAAAAATCCAAAAACTGCAGGACTCGGACGCCTGCCCTCGAGGACCAAGTTTGCCCACCACTGATGTAGACACAAAATGTAATGTGGATAAATTACGAGGCAAAAATTATGTACACAACTTGATCATCAAAAAAAGCATCAGAAATTATTACGATTATTCGAAGGACAGTGCTGATAGATAACTTAGAACAGTAGCAATATAATCTACTCTACCGCGTCCTAAAGGCGATCATTCATTGCCTCATATTAAAAGTCCATTTGGATGTTAGTACTGTAGTCATTGTATGCAATGTCAAGTCATAACAGAAAAGACAGTTATAAGGATCTTTCCATTCATGACTTCATGTTTGTTTTGCTATACACTTCAGCGTATTTGACTTTCACTCCTCCAATGTTGCTTCTCCTCGTCATTGACTAAGGTGACGGTGCCTCTTCACCTGTACTGCGCATATCAATCATTTTCACTTTTTCACTTTTTACGCTGGGAGATGCCAAAGCTGACTCCCCAGTGGGTCGAGCCTCTATTATCTTCCTCTTCGATCCGTGCTGCATCGATGAACAATTGGGGAGAAAAAAAAAACAAGAATAGGGACACAAGAATAGGCTCGTTGCAGCACAGGAAGAGAGCACTAAAGATGAAATTAGCGGTATACTATATAGCAGAAGGTTGGTAGTCGGGGCAAAGATATGGATAATTAAGAGTTTAAAATAGGAGGGAGAAAATGATGCATGGAGGTAGGGGGGCTTAGGGGCACCATTTGTCAATAGCCAGTAGTGTGACCTTGGGGATCGATGGGGACTGTCAGGCAATCAGTCAATAGTGTCTATAACTAGCTGTGCTGGGCAGGAGCAGAGGAAGACGTAAAGATGGCTTGCTTGTCATGGCAGTCGATAGGACGCAGAACCTGAGAGCCAATTGACACTAACTACAAAGGATGTGTCTATTGGAATGTTTACAATATTCTTCACAAAATGGTTGCAAGCAAGTCAGTTCAACTCTTTCAAAAGGCTTTGAGATTTGCTAATACATCAGGATCACAAGAAGAAAAAATAATTTTAATTTTGAATCATCTAATGATACGTAAAGTTTTAATCAACAGACTCGCCAATTAGAACAAGACATTTTATTACATGGCATGTATGTGTTAAAAACAGAGAAAAGGGAAGGCAACATTCTCTAGGACCCTCCGCATCCTGGTCACCACCTCTTCCTCCTACTTCCCTGAGGTAGGCACTATCCAACTATCTATCAGCACACTATAACCAGGAGACATTCCAATATCTTCTTCCTTCTTGCCATCAATTACCTAAACAGTTGACTCAAAATTCCATAGTGGCAGCTTGCAAATGCTTCCCAATTCCGCACATCCCGTGACAGTAATAGTGTATTGATTATTGTCTCTACATATTGGTGTAACTGGCATGGATGAAGTATACTTTGTTGAAGAATTTCTGCCCTACTGGTCATAAGACTGTATGTATCATATAGCTCCACTCAACTGGAAATGTGATTTTTACATACTTGGCAAAAAAGATTATTCTGATGTGTAAAAAAAACACTATAAATTCAATAGCTGCCACTTTCGGGCTTTTTTTTTTATTTTTATTTTTTATTTTTATTTTTTTTATTATCCTAATACAATAAAGGTAATAATTACACAAGGGTATTTATTTATTAATTTTTTTTTAAATCAGATGAGTATTTATTTGTTTATTTTGTCGATTAAAATTGGCATGTTTTTTCTAGTCAGTCTTTTTTTTCTCTCCCCAACTTATCCTCCAGTAAGTAAAATTCCACTGATGAGCTGTAGAAAGACTGTAGTAAGAAGAGGTGATTACGATTGGACTCATCTGCAGCTACGTGGCAACTTGTTTGTGCAGCTCCCAATAGGTTAGCACTATCAATAGCTCCAAAAAGAAAGCTAGCATAGTAGGAATTAAGAGGTAGTAGCCATTTCGAGGGCGCATGTTTGCCTTATATAGAATAGTGAGGGATCATAATCATAATCATAATTACAAAAAAAGTACAGGTAGCCTATATGGAATGAAGTATCAAATGGTAGCCAGTTAAAATGTTTAAAAAAAAAAAAAATATGGGGGGAAAATTCACACGATTTCAGTTTTTAAAATCGTTTTGAGTGACAGCTAAATTATCAGGAATAATATAATAGGACTCGTGTTTTATATTATTTATTTTTTTGGGTGGGTATGCAGGTTATAATACACTCAGTTGACATTGGAGCTAAACAGAAGACTGAAGTGGTTTCTCAAAAAAAAATAACAATAATGTTTTTAGCCCAGCAAGTAATCATATTCATAATCAACACTGCACTCACACACGAGACACACTGAGGACTCGTTAGGTAATCATGGTTATTAATAATCAAGCCAAATAAATAATGCAGAGTACAACAGCAGCAGTAAAATGTGAGTGGTTGGAATGCCGAATTGTGCCAAAGCACTGCAGTGGCAGCAGTAGGTCAGTAATTAATGAAATCAAAGAGGCGCTCTAATGAGAGACATAAAGCACCTCCCTAACTGATGATTTCCCCTTCGAGGTAAACAGGAACCCAATGGGATGAAATACAAAAGCAGGTAACACGCACAAATCTTCACAGTATGCCCCCAAATAGAACTTATGTGCTAACGCGGGGCTATGCAAATGCGCCGGAAAACGACTAACGACGCAAATAAAAAGAGACAAACACACTTTAGTCAAAACACACACAATTTAACAAAGTCTTTGCGGCCCCGTGGGAGCACACAGCCGGCTTATGGCCCGTATTGTTCCACTCGTTGTTTAGCGCCAAAACCACGTCTTCCTCCTCCCCACCCCTTCCCCTCGTCGCCCACCAGCCATTATTCCATGTCATTTCTCCACAGCCAACTGTTAATTTGCTTATCGCCTGGCAGATAATAGAACAGAATTAATCTGCTAATACCTCATTTTTTTTTAACAGACCAACTTGACTGTTTATGTAAATTGAGGGGAAAAAAAAAACAGCAAGAGTGGTTTCTACGGCGCACGGTAGCTGACTGGAGGATTTAATTATCGGGACTAATTACTTGTTTTCGTCTAACTGTTAACCACAGGTCTGCCACTGCTTCGGCTGCTCCACTTTGCCGGGTGCCAATGTCGGAAGCTGCTGCTGGCTCCACTGGAAGGAGCAGGGCGGTGCGATAACGCCGCAGGAAGCAAGCATGTCTCTGCTTTTGCTTGACATTCTGAATCACCGCTTGCTTGTCAGTTAGCTAGAGTGGCAAAGTGCTGTTTGGCAAAGACAGTTATTCACAGTTAAAGACGGATGATTAGAGATTTGTCGCAGTCTATCGTCTCTATTACGTGTGATTGTACAAGACTGGCAATGAATACAACGGGTTGTACAGCAATTTGAAGTATATCATTTTAAAATCAGGAGCTCTGATGTTGAGCTAAAGATTCGTAAAGTCAACCAATTGGATGTTTGCCTCAGTTCTCTTGTTTTAGATAGACAGACAGTGTCCCGTATCGGGTTGCATTTGAAGGGCAATCACATGAAAGCACTGCAACGAGCGCTGCCCCGATAAGAAGGCGCCTTTGGACAGATATCATAATCAACTTAGCGACACCAGAAGATTCAAAACACTCCAAATTTTCTGGAGGGATGTGTCTGTTTCACTTGATTGCTGGTAACATATCTGTTGTTAATAATGGAGCCACTTCCGCCATCAAGAAATACCCTGAAGGCTGCCCTGCTGTCATGGAATTCGACAAAGAATAGAAGAAATTGCAGATAATTTGTAGAATTCTATATTCACGTTCTCACCTGTCTTTCTACACTATATAGCTGGAAAAAAAAGATTTACATGAACAGAATTTTTTTTTTTTTTTTTTTTTTTTTTAGCTCAATCAGTAAGTTTGAAAAAAATGATTACTCGATCACGACTAAGTCCGAAGATGGAGAAATAGGTCTATTTAAAGAACTTATATGTTTACTATAAAGTCAACTCCAGCCATAGTGAAAATCCACGTTTAATTGAGGTCCATTGAAACGCTTTGGAAAAAAAATAATCTACAAAAAAATTCTCTGAAATTAATGAAAAAAAGCATGAATATTGCCAAGGCTGCACAAAACCACTGGACTGTTTTTTTTTTGTTTTTTTTCCCTATAAATGTCTTATTTTGCGGATCTGATCGATTACATCATTGATCAATGTGCAAATTATGACATTACAGTCATCAGTTTTGCATGAAAATTCAACATTTTGGCTGATCTCGATTCAGTCAATCAGATTGGTGAAAAGTCTAAGAGCAGAGAATTAAAAAAAAAAAAAGTAGTTTACTAAGATTTCTAAAAGAACGTAAAACACAAGCACGATATTGATTATCGAAATCAGTCGAATACCTTAATAATATGGGGGGGGATTTTTTAACCTGGATTTAAAAGCATTTACACTTGTGGCTAACTTCAGTTCTATTGGCAGCTCATGCGATTAGCATGCAGCATAACAGCTAAATGCTGATGCACCATGTTTGCTTTAAACTCTGGGCTTCATTTAATTGACTGGAAATCTGCTGACCTCAGAACCCTACTAGGTTTAAATTCCATCAGCATTTATTTAATGCATCATCCCATTAATAGGGAACATCATGATATTCACACATAGGCTTTGGTGACACAAACTTAGTCATAACAACCTTCCGGGCACACCAACATGTCATGTGTTCATTTACATATGCATCTTGGAGTGTTGGCAATCAGCAGACACTTCACATATTACCATGGCCATCAAGAGAGCAAATGTGTTATGTGATACACATACTGCACTGGGGTATTATAGTTCTGCAAGACAACTCGTATAGAGCAAAGTATGTTCAATATCTACTCCATAAAATGAGAAAGATAGCCAATAATGACATTAATCTCCAAATTAACCCTAGATGCTAAATGGCATGTAGTGTGATTAACCCGTAGGCAGTATTGTGACCCGTTTTGGGCTTTTTGATGGTTCTGACCAATCCATTTCAAAATAAGATACTGCCTACTGGCTACTAAAGTAAGACAACCTGGGAGCACAAAAATCTGATGAATAAAAAATAAATAAAAAATAAATCACCCACTCAGCCTGCAGCCTAGTGGCTATTTAATGCTGACCCCAGAGCGTTGAAGGCAGAAGGGCAGCTGATTTGACCTCTAAAAATCTCCTTGGCACCAAGTAGCAAACAAGCATAACACACTGCATGTAAATTAAAGGTCAACCCTGCTGGTCATCGGCCTATGAAAAGAGTTCTTATGTTCACATGCCTCAGCTGTACAGGAACCAATCAGGACCACCTGGAGGGAGCGACATGCAAGGGGGGATTCAATAAAATGACGGCACACCTTATTTTGCAAGCAGCGAGCCTCCAGTTATTTTGCACCCTTGTTTGCAAATCATAGATGACGGATTGACTAAGCCATTTGTCATGAGGTGCTTTAGGCATCTGAGCACAGATGGTAATAAACAGTGAGGAGCTGTCAAGTGTTTATGGACGGGCTTTTAAGAAAGCCTAACCATGGCTCAGTTTAGACGAAGGTTGTAAATCTCAACTCACCCATGACAACAAATGTATGGCAATTAGAAGAATTTTCTTTTTGTTCTGGTGTTGTTGATGATTTATAATATTTCTTTTGGGGCTTTTTTAAACATATCGTCACATTGGCTGATCAAATGTGGTTATTTAAATTCATATTTAATGCTTTCTTTTGGCAAAGCTTTCTATTTTGTCGCGCGCTGTTGCCGTGGCGATGTGCTGTTTAAAAAGTAAAATGCCGTTTTTGAGGGTCTAAACTGAGGTGAAAACTTGTGGATCTTTAAATCTTAGAGGATTATTGTCAAATGTGCCAGGACCCCAACATGGCCAGGGTTGTGAGGCCCCATTATACTTGCTTGCAGCTCTAGTTATTACTGGTAATCAGTTACGGTTTTACATAGGATGGGGAAAACATGCTGCAACATAAACCTTTTCATCAAACAAATCTTTGGATATCACAATATAGTGGGGTAGTCCACCACGACAAATACCATAATATGCATGCCAATAAGAATATTGCGAGTAGTCTGCTGCTAAGTCTGAGCCATGATATAGCTGGGGTCTACTGTATTACGGTATTTAACAGGCCAAGTGAGTCCAACCTTCTGGACTCTAAGGAGCAGTTTGCTGCATGAAGTAGGTCCTCCGTCTGCCAGACAGTTTCGGTCCATATTTTAGACGGCTGGAGGGAAGTGGGTAGAGGGCGGGGGGATGGGTGTTTGTAAAGCGGGATGGTATGACAGAGGGTTGAGATGATGAAGAGAGTCTGGGGTCATAATTCCATGAGTGCTGGAGCTTGCACATCACATGGCATCACTAATGAAATCTGTGCATTTGCTGTCCTGGAGATGAGAAGTGTGTGTGTGGTGGGATAGGGTAGGAAATGAAGAGATTGATAAAAAAAAAAAAAAGGAGAAAAACAAGAATGGAAGGTTATAGTAAATAAGCAAGGAATGAAATTGCAGAGCAGTGGTAGAAAACAGAGAGAGAGTGACAGTGATGCACAATGAGTGACAAGGAGAAATTGAGCAAAAGAAACAGCCTCATCTCCAGATTTGAATTTAGTGCCCGTCCCTCATGGAAGGGACGAGGAGCAAACACCAGGCAATTCCGCTGCAACACCAAACACAATCCCTGATTGAGGGCAAATTAAAATGCAAATGCAACGCTTCCATTTTTCCAGATTCCGCCTGCAAGATAAGCAAAGGACCTCTGTTCATTTCATAAAGTGTAGACGTTGTGCGCGTGTCTGCGTGTGTGTGAGTGAGTGTGTTTATGCATTAATGTGTATATTTGTTTGTCTACTTTAGAATTAGAGGGGACAGGAGGGAGGCTGGAGGTGAGGTTGTATAAACAGATTAGATTCAGTATTGTCCTCCCCGAACTGCATTTCAATCGTCGTCCTCCCTTGCACTTCTTCTGCCCTTGTCAGGAAAGCTTGGACAGGCTTCAACCACAATGCCAGACAGCAGGACTTTTAAACAGAGGTTTATAAAAAAATACGTAAATACATTAATGATACAAGTAATTAATTTCAACTGAGGATTCCAAATGAAAAAGCCTGAACCATTTTGCGGCCTATGTTTCGGGATCTTGTCAGGTAGCAAAGCAGTCGTTTCACCCCGTGAACTCAAACCTTTCCAAGTCACAGGTCAGAAAACACATTCAACTGCTGTAGTCACATGACCTCACCGAGCAGAAGGTTTGTAATCACAGCCAAGTAAAGGGCAAATGTTGACTACAAAGTGCTGCCCGGTGACCAATGGTAAACCCTGCTTGAAACATGGCACGGTCGCAAGCAATTTGCCAATCATCAGGATTGTGTTACAGGGTGAATTCAGGAGACTGTCAGCTCTAAGTCAACTTTCCATGTCCACTCTTAACTAAGTGCACTGATGCCAACGTGCTCAAGGTTAAGACAAAATCTCTGTTACGGATAAAAGCCTTTCTGAGTCAGCCAAAAAAAATCCATGCTAAAGAAAAAAAAAAAAAAAAAAAAAGAGCTAAAATATCATACCACCAGACTCAAACATACTCTACCAAAATTTGTGACTAGATCTCAATTTCTGTTTCCTCTGGACATGTTAGTGTTCAACTGGGTAAAGGGTACAAAAACTGACATACAGTTGAATCAGTGGTGGTACTGGCTTAAATGGTGCCCTCTATAAGTAAAATGTGTCTTAATGAATGTCTGCTGCTACAGTTATGCATGAACAAGCTATGTACGGTAGCAGCTAAAACTGTATCATAAGACTAAAAAGCTTGTAAGATCATATAGGTAATTTAAAAAAAGCTGCATTCCTTTATCTGTTGCTAAAATGCCTAAGAAACAAACGTAAAAATAGCAGTGGTCAGCAGCAAAGACATAAAACTTGAGCACAAGTATAAAAAAAAAAGAAAAAAAAAGAGTAATAATAATAATAATTAATAGGAAGAAGAAGAAGAAGAAAACGAAGACCTATATAAGCTAAAGTTGTGTCTCATTCAATCGGCAAATCGAGAGATTTTCATATTTCTTATCTTGACCAACGAGTATATGCCATTGCTAAAAATGTTAATTGTGTTTATTGATTTCTAAACCAAACCAATTAGAAGTGTTTCAATATTCCCAAACATATCCTGATTGGTTGGGTCATTTTTGACTGGCCAGAAGAATAAAATGGGTTTGACCTACAAACCTGTTACAAAACCTGGTGACACATATTATAGCTGTAAAATGTAAAATAATGTCTCTTTGGCACAGGACTGGGTAATAATTACGTTATGCCAGTTCATCAGGTTTCCCTCAATGTGGCTCAGGCCAAGTAATCAGATTATGCATTCACACCTTTACTTGGTGCTATCCTCTCGTGATCAGATGGCTCTCGAGGTATATGTAAATAGAACAGATATGAGCCTCCATGTCAATATTAAAGTCTTGAGTGCTGAAGAGAAATTCCACAGGATGGGAAAAAAAAAAAGAAACAATTACACCACACAAGCCGGGAGCCAATTTGCACTCGCATGTAAATCTGCACAATCCCTGCCAATGAATAGGATTCATTGAGCGCTTTTAGCGGCATTTAGTGATTTAATGGTAGGCTCCTTGAAATGACCTTCCAGCAAAGTCCATTACTTTAGCTCCTCTGAACACGTACTACGATCAACTTCAGACCTGGTAGACGTAGGTAATTCGCCATTAATTCCATCCACTCCATCCTTGAAACACGGCCCGGTTTAATTGTGACGGAGTTAAGAGAATAAGAGAGTGGGACAGATGGAAAGAACACTTGAGAATGCGATCAAGTCTGCCAACTCCTGTGCTAAACCTGACCTTGAGAGAACATCCATACATGTCTTACCACTACACCGTCACAAAAGACATCATTCTTGTGTGAAACAGAAATACAATCGACAAGAAAAAACTATCCCCTAACATAACAGCAAGTCAACACGAACATCATGCCACCACTGATAGTTTAAAAAAATAAAATGAGCACACCTCCATAAACCTCATAATAACCCTCAGTAACCCCATTAAAATCAATTTATCCGTGAAAAGGTGTACTTAATACTCTACCACACACAAACACTCAAACACAAAAAGGCAGCTCGGACTCGCCAAACACACTGCAAACGTATTCAACGCGAGGCCAAATCAATTACAGCACATTTATACCGATTCTTGTGAGAATGAACAGCACGTGTACGTCATCTAATGCTCAATACGTCTCAAAATGCTGAAATAAGCGTAGATATTGTTCAGTTATATTCTGCACCAATAGCAGTTACTGGGGAAACATGTGTCATGTCAGAGTGTAAACATAAACTGAAAAAGTATTTTCAATAATTAAAAAAAAAAAAAAAAGAGGGTGAAAGAGAATGGCTGATGAAGATGCATTTTGATGATGGTGATGGAAACATTGGAAAAGCGGTAGGACTTTTTGGAGCTTTGTAAACAACATTCTTGCCTCTTCTTTTAATACTACTAACACGTTGTCCAGCAACAAAAAAAAAATATATATATATATATGTTAACAAGTTTCTTCTCTGATTATATGTCAATCTTAGGTTAGCTTAGCAATTAGCATGGCTTCTCTGTCTTTCCTCATCATCCCTTTGTAAAAACAACACTTGACAGAAGTGTAGCTTGTTTGCTGCCACATTGGCAATGATTAACGATTTAGAAGTTTTCTACTCTGAAACATATTTAGGCACACTAGTACCCAGTCAAAGCTTGTTGCTAGCTAGCTGTTGCAGAGTAAGTAGCACACCTAGCTTGGGACTACCTGTGGTAGGTGATGTGAGCGACACCTGCGCGTCCAGCTCAGAAATATTTTTGGGACGGTCTCAGCTGTTTTGCTGTTCAGTGTGTTTTGATAAGGCATATAAAATGTTAATTTTTCCTCGCAAACTGCAATGCCAAACCACTTATTTCTAACCTTGAAGTATATTTCCTCTTGATTTTTGTGTGAATTCCCCAGACACATTTTTCTCCTGCAATTTTTGTTGGGCTACTAATGGATTAGAATATTTGTTGGCAGATGTCCTGGTGTGTCTAAAGTTGAAAAAGTCACTGACGTGTTTACAGCAATTCAGCAGTTTTCTGTGCAGAATCTTGTTTTGCCTTTGATTTGCATGGAAAGAGTGCAAACGCTAACAGTGTTACTTCAAGCAAGTAAAGTGAAAAAGTGTATTCTCTCACCCAAGCACTCTGTTGTTTCATGGTTACATGTCAAGCTTAGCATAGGTGAACAATTAGCATGGCTTATCCAGCTTTTGTACTACTTGCCATCCCTTTGTGAGATCGATAAATCTTATTCACTACCTTTTAAGGCAATGATTAAAATGACTGAAGAGCAACTGCACAACATGTTGAGATGACCTGGTAGTCTGGTAGCCAACCAAAACTTGTTGCTAGCTAGCTAGCTGATGCGGCATAAGTAGCACTGAGCAAGCCTCGACCATCAATACCAACAAGTGAAGTGACGCCACGTTAACACGTGCACCCAGCTAACTGAAGCTTTTTTCAATGGTTCAATGAGCAGAGAAAAAAAAAAAAAAGTGATTCTCAGCTTTGCTATTCAGACATAAAATGTTCATTTTGACTAGCAAGCTATGATGGGAAACTGCTTGTTTCGAGCCATTGGATGGATGGATGGATGGATGGATGGATGGAGGGAGGGAGGGAGGGAGGGAGGGAGGGAGGGATGGATGGATGGAGGGAGGGAGGGAGGGAGGGAGGGAGGGAGGGAGGGAGGGATGGATGGATGGATGGATGGATGGATGGATGGATGGATGGATGGATGGATGGAGGGAGGGAGGGAGGGAGGGAGGGAGGGAGGGAGGGATGGATGGATGGATGGAGGGAGGGAGGGAGGGAGGGAGGGAGGGAGGGAGGGAGGGATGGATGGATGGAGGGAGGGAGGGAGGGAGGGAGGGAGGGAGGGAGGGAGGGATGGATGGATGGATGGATGGATGGATGGATGGATGGATGGAGGGAGGGAGGGAGGGAGGGAGGGAGGGAGGGAGGGAGGGAGGGATGGATGGATGGATGGATGGATGGATGGATGGATGGATGGAGGGAGGGAGGGAGGGAGGGAGGGAGGGAGGGAGGGAGGGAGGGAGGGATGGAGGGATGGATGGATGGATGGATGGATGGATGGATGGATGGATGGAGGAGAGAGAGAGAGATAGATAGATAGATAGATAGATAGATAGATAGATAGATAGATAGATAGATAGATAGATAGATAGATAGATAGATAGATAGATAGATAGATAGATTATATTTGTCTCTTTTTCAATATTCAACATTTCTTATTTGAATATCGTCATAATAAATTAAACTTCAGTTCCACTGGTACCATTCAACACGATGCATTTGTTTTGTTGTATCTGTAGGTTGCCGTAGGAACCACGTAACACGTAAACCGGACAGAATAATAATGATGAATGGAGGTAAACACAGTTCAGTGAGGTCTCAGTGCATTTAGCAATTAGAAACACAGCAGGCACCGGGAAAGAATGCATTTAGTGCTCTCTCTGTTGTGTTGACAATGATTGGCTTCTCTCTGCTGCTCCTAATCATCATCGTTTTTGATTTGCTGATTGGCCAAACAGCGTTGCAATTGACCGCCTTCCTAAATAGCCTCTTGACCATCTGTCGTAGAGGTGACTTAGTTCCCCGGTCACCTGACATCCAGCCGGCTGGTTATCTAACAAACTGATTGACTGGCAGACTAATTGCCTTGCAAACAGGATAGCAACATTTACGGCTGAGAGGACGCCGAGATGCAGGAGCTGCGCATCTCACCGACCGCCCTGCACTGATCACACTGATTGCAATCACTGCCGAGTATGCATACAAAAGCACACGCAAATATTCACAGCCAGGTCTAGAGGCCAGGAGCAATCAGAAAGAAACTCACGTACAGCAACCAACCATGTTGTGTGCAGAGTGGCATTAGGTTGAAACAGTTTCCGGTTTACCGATAAATCATAATCAAATTCCAAATAGATAGCATCACATTTTCAAATTGTTATTATCATTAATATCGTATGTAGCATATCTGGGATGAGATGGCTGGGTAGTCGGCTCTACTTGTGCGATACAGCAAGTGCATTAGCGCAACAATATTGGAGATAGCATCAGCCGTGTACAGGATGAAGAGAGGTGTTATTTATATGCTATGTATGCCTGTGAGATTGTCCAGATAAAAGATAATCATTAAAATGATCAACGTATGTCAGTTTTGCTCTGTTTGGTGTGCATTTGTTTTGCTTGATTTGCTTATCACTCCCTACTGCCTAGTGCATTACGTACCCAGCAAGAAAAGAGAACAGTCACATTGATTGATGTGACAAATTTTGGTAAACTCAGAACTTTCATTGAGCACAAACCAAACCAAAGGTGACACAGACACAGTTTAAAAATCCGTCAACACTTTCAGACCCGAGTAATTGAACTATATGTGAAAAACCCATTAAAATTCACTTTGTATACGATTTGGAACGTGAAAAAAAAGGAGCACATAGTTGCTGATTTTATAGGCCTACTTTCTATATTGTAAATGTCAATGAAATCCAACGCGATGTATTAAAGATTTTCTTTTCAAAGACAAATTACTCGATTACTTGAGTAATCAATAGGATAATCGATTACTCAAAGTGAGGTGAAATCTCCTCTTAGATTGCTCCTCAACCTTTTTTTCTGCCATGATTCATATAAGTCCATAACTTTCGTCTACTGGCAACAACAAAGGTGTGTATTTTTATGTATGTATACAGCACAAACACCCTGAATAGTGGTATTTTACAGATATAACAAGGGTGAAACCACATCTTTGTGTAACTATTAGCAGTGTCCCCCTGATAAGTCCCAACATAAGGCAGTACGCACCACAAAATTAAGGCCATGAATAACTCACCATACCGCTAAATCAAGAACTGCTCGTTGAATATGGAGCAGAGCGGGCCTCGTGCATGGGTATCGTGCGTGTAAATCCATATTTCAAGTAGGTCTCCTAGTATTCTCTGCGAATGCACCTTTCTTTTTCTTCTCAGCCATAGGCTCTTGTGTCGTCTCATCACTGGCCCTTTTCCCTGATGCATAGAAACTTTCTAAATAGGTCTGTTTTTCACCCATTTTGCTAGCTTCTGGATTTAGTAACAGCGCTATGCAACCAAGATAATTTTAACATTAGACAATAAATAATCCAGAAGTATGCCTTATGAATCCCTTGGCAGTTATTCTATGGTTCTTGAAAACTATCTTAAATGCTAGTCGTGCGCAGAGTTCCCTTTAAGCTGCATGGTTGGGCCATTGCGCTAGATGGTAGCCTACCAAAACGGCCCAAAAATAATAGCACATCGCACAAACTGGAGCATATCGGGCAAAATAAATACAGATATACGTTATTATGATTCAATAATAAATTAATTAATGAAATGACAGAAACAGAGCAACCCGAGAAAGAAGCTGTTTCAGGCCTTGCTCAAGGGCAATTTCAGAGCGATACCTTTATAAAACCTCTCAATTTTCAGGCTTCTTAGCCTTTGGTCCGCCATTTGATATGTGCATACAAAGTCTCTGCTGCACTCCCCCCCTGACCCCCCCTTAATCCAAAAGGCCATTACAGAATTCTAATCAACAAGGTGGAACAGGTCCCGCACTGCTCAGTTACATCCTCTCCCACCTACTGCGCTCTCAGCCTTCTGCCCTTGCCTACTGATAAACGGAGAAAAGTAGCTTCCATGCCGGTGTCTTAACCTGCCTCGCCCAGTCCCCCCTTATTACATTTGCTTGTTTGCTCCTCACACGCATGCACACTCTCTGGGCCCCAGCCCGGCCACTAACACCCTTTCATGATGAATAGTCATCACAACGGGGTTCTATCGCTTCAAAGACGCCCTGCTTTCCTCTTCCGTGTCCATGTCTGAGAGGGTGCAGGTGGAGGTGTGATTAGGTGTACGGGTGGGGGAAATCTGCGGGGGGTTCAGTGTTGGTCAGGATGGCTATCGTAAAACTGGCTGAGCTGCGGCAATGCGATTTATGTATTTATTCATCACCGGGGAAGATGTGTATTAAAAGGTCGGGCAATTTTCCAGGTCGCTGACCAAGCCCGCAGGGTGAGGAGGCGAGAGGATGAAGAGGAGATTGATGGGGAGGAGGAGGAGTGGCTGGTAAAGACGATACTTACACTCAGGTAAACAGCAACGCATTTACACATCACCTGCGAGTTTGCGATTGTATAAGATTGACTATTTTAGTATTGTGGCTTATGCATAAGTCACATGTGTCTGCCCCGCCGGCTTGCTGGTTAATGAGTTTGAAAGGTCAAACACCCCTCAGGAAGATTAATGGGGTTTCTGAAACATGAGGGTAATGGTTTATGAGGCGCTGCTGGACACACTTCCAACATGCCAGTCATTACCACTACTCAGTGCAGACAGGAGGAGGGATTACAAGCAAAGACAAAGACGGCACTAAACTCCTGGGCAGCAGCACAGGATGGTAAACACTTGACGAGTGTCAGTCAAGATGCTCACAAAAAGTACACAATAGAGGCCAATTCCAACATTTTTACTATGAACTGAAATTGTATTACCAGGTCTGGCTCCGACACCTGACTTAGGCCACCTTTTGTTTGAACAATCAAATCAAGTATTGGAATATGAGACTAATTATTCAAACAAATAGATACAGAAATGTCAGAATTGATAGTTCACATTCATCCATGCAGTTTCTTGCACATGTCTGAAAGCTGCTGAAAGCTGCATAGTGTGCATACATTTTGAGCAGGCACGGAACTGGCGGTAAACCGGAAGTGCTGCGAAAATTAAAAGAACTAAACCTTTTTTGCCATCCAGCATAATAATTTCATTTGGGTATACATGTGACTGTTTTCATAAAAATGTGTGTAAACCAATACAAAATATCAGGACACCTTTTCGGGAGGTCGAAAGGGCAAACAAACAGTTGACGATAGCAATGAGAGTTGACGATAAAAACTACCTAGCACAGTACAGAAGCGACGCTAAAAGATGCAAGCCATTAATTCGCAAGAATAATAGGAAGGCTAGGCTCGAAAAGTACGGAGCCAAAAATTATTCTGGAGAACGTTTTACTGACTGACAAGACAAATATTGCCCTTTACCAAAGCGATGGAAAGGCTTAAGTTTCGAGCAAGAACGAATCTGCTTAAATCATGGATTAAATTGGCAGCCAGAACAAGAAAATGCGCCTGCAAAGAGTAGGATGTACATATGTTAGTTACTGCGCTTGACATCTTTCTCCCTCCCGTCTGTTCCGTTCTGCTAACATGCGTCATGAGTTCAGAAAATGGTAAAGGAGAATCAGTGGACACGAAAAGTACATTATGAGGTCACTTTCACGGGTCGTCCAGTCTCAAACAGAGTAACTGAGGCAAGGCGCTGACACGGCAAATGATTGGAGTTCTATTGAGACGGAACATGGGATTTTTAAGCACAGTATGTTTGTTGTTGTACACCACGAGATGATACATATTGAAAGCACATATTGTAGATGAAGCCTCATCTGTCTCGCCACGTTAGTAAACAGGCCCACATAGAAAAAAAAAATGTATGAGCATCACGTTTGAACAAAGTAAAACCTTCTCTTGTCAGCTCACATGACTGTTGCATAACGAGATCGGGAATACGGGGCTCGATATTGCCTCTGCTGCAGCCAGAGGTTTTAAAACATGATGGATGACCTTGCCTACTTTGCCCAAACTGAAGCGAGAACACTCTAAAAGAAAATAATATGCTCGCTTTGTAAAAAAAAAAATACAAACATAAATATAGAATAAGGTGTGATTTTCTTTTACAATTCAGGTTGTCAAACAGCCATAAAGTGTAAATGTACGACTGTTTCTTGGACCACTTTCAGCTGCGGGAAAGACACAAACGCACCTTTTAAAATCGGCCTTAAAGCTCATCCCTGATTCAAAAGAATGTGACGGAGCGTGCTGTGTCTTAATAGCAAGCAAGTTAGAGTTGCTTTAACATGGTCACTCAGCAACTGAATTTCCGTCTTTTGAAATAAGAATAAGTGAGCTACAAAAGGCTGATTCAGCAGAGCTAAATCTACAATTCAGAGTTTAATTTATGTTTAATTACCTTAAACCCTGTTGTGTTGATTGTCATTGACTTTTTCTTTTTTTTTTCTTTTTTTTTTTTACTTACTTGAAGTAATACTGTTAGAAGTCACACTCTTTCCAAGCAATCTTTATCAACTTTAGAGACACCAGCACTGAAAAGTCTGCCAACAATATCATTTTAATCCATTAGTAGACCAACAAAAGTTACAGGAGCAAAATGTGCCTGGTGAATTCGCGCAAAAATCAAAAGGAAAATATATTTCAAGGTTCAAAATAAATGCATTCAACAACAAAACGAGGAAATACAGTGAAGCCATGCTAATTGCTAAGCTAATCTAAGATAAACATGTTAGCGTGACAACTACCGTAATTTCCGGACTATAAGCCGCACCCAGTATATTTCTAAAGGAAAAAAAAATATTTTGTACATACATAAGCCGCACCTGACTATAAGCCGCATGTGCATGAGATATTTACAAAGAAAGAGAGTACACAGAAAGCGTTTTCAAAGGTTTAGCTTTTCTTTCCAAACAGTGCCTGTGACGCGGCAGTAACTCAGAAGCAATACGGTAGTAACACAGCACTAACAGGCCTGGTTAAAAATAACATACCGGTAAAAGTTACTGAGACTTCTTCTATTTTCCATGATGAGGGCCTGTTCATGCTAATTTTATTCATGCACAAAGCGCAAACTTACATTAAACCTGCATCTTCCTCGACACATATATTCCACCTGTCTCACTCTTACCTTTTCTGCTCGTGCGCCCTTGGCGGCCATCAGAAAAAAATGCATATATTAGGCGCATCATTGTATAAGCCGCATGGTTGGAAGCGTGTGAAAAAAAGTCGCGGCTTATAGTCCGGAAATTACGGTAGTTTGTCTTTATAAATGAAGACCACAATGTTCAGCCTTATTTGGCCTGACAATTTACGTAATTCTTTTTTTCTCCCCAACAAATGTATTCAGTAAATTAAAAAAAAAAAATAAAATACATGAATTCACACAGCTTCTTAGCAAGATCCAAAAATGAGTGCTGGCTTTACACGAGCGACTAGTAGAAAGTGATCTTATGGATTCTGCCTTTTAATATTCAGACTTGAATGACAATTGGGTGGGTGGAAAAGAAACATACTGAGAAGATGATGATGATGATTTAAATCCTGCATTTTTTTCGTCCCAGTTATGAAGATGGAAATAATTATTATGCAGTCATAGAAGGGAGTAAAAAGTAAGATCAGAAACAATGATAATGATTATTATAATAAATTGAAAAATACATAGCCGACCTCCAAGGCCAAAGACTCCTTTTACAAACTAAATTCTGGTCTAATTCATGTATGCTTCACAAAGCACGCCAATACAGCTATAACAACTGCCATCCCCATGTCCCCCACCAACTTTATTGTGACTCACTCTCACACACGTGCCCCTTTTCTCTGCTTGATTCGTTCTTGCCAATCCAAGCATCAGTCCCTGCTGATGCTAAGGTCTTTACCAAGAACAAAAAGCCTTCACATCAGCCTATTGGCTTCCAATAGTCACACGGCATCTCCTTTTTCACGCATGCGATTTATCAGTCGATCAGTCTCTGTCGATGTCTTCAGAGTGGACTGGGAAGTAAATAAGGATCTGGCTGACCGACTCGCAGGAACACCCGGACCGCTTGATTACACGCAACATACAAGAGCAATGACAGAAAGCAGAGGTGGCAGCTTACAATTCCCTCAACGCGCTTGGCGGCTATTCCCCTGACGCTTCTGTTCCTCTGCCCTTTCCCAATATTTGACTGAACGTCCTCTTTCGTTTTACTCCGACTGTCCCCCGATTTATCGACGCCGTCGTCCCGCTACGCCCGTCATCAGCGCAAATCGCTTTGACCTTTCATTTTCACAGAGGTCGGCGTTATTGAACCGAGCACCCCGCACACATAAACGCCGTCCTTAACATCCCGCCCATCCGACCCGCGCGAGTGAAAATCACCTTGCATGTATCACAATTAGTCCCCGTTGATATGGAAAGCGCACGTCTCAGCATTTGTCACTAAACGGAGGCGGCAAATCAAGATACGGTGTGACACAACTTTGTGTGAAAATAACCTTTAAAAGACTCCATTGTTGCCACTTGGGGGCAGAAGACACAAATTGTCGACATAAAAGTGGCATACCCTTTTACAAAACGGCCCCTTTTTGGCACGCTAACATATGAATAATTCACATTTGAAGTTATTTAGTGCACAGCAATTAATGTTGAAACTGTGCCACTACTGCTGTCAACGTGATATACTGTAAGAGATGGTTCACTAATATATGGAAGAACTTAGAAATCAATCTGTCACTATGTTTAATATTAAAAAAAAAAAATGAAAACCTCAGATTTGGTTCTCATTTCCTTCCTGATGTTTTCTCCTTTGTACAGTATATGCACCATGCATACTAGGGAAGATGGAAATGTATATATATTCTGGGGCTAAA
Organism: Festucalex cinctus; assembly: GCF_051991245.1. Classification (NCBI taxonomy): domain Eukaryota; kingdom Metazoa; phylum Chordata; class Actinopteri; order Syngnathiformes; family Syngnathidae; genus Festucalex; species Festucalex cinctus. The sequence continues at coordinate 13,340,704 of NC_135429.1, forward strand.
AATATTCCCACAGTGGGATCATTTCTGTCAGATGAGAGCAGATAGCGAGGCTTATGGAAATATGCTGCGGCAAAGATGTCCCCATTGTGAGAGTGAAAGATGGCTGAGCTTACAGGCTCACCTATGCACCAACGTTCGGCAGTCAAAACATTGCTTAGGCTAAAGCAATTATATGTTGGTAGAAGATTTTAGAGTCATTAAAGTAGAGTAAGACCACTACTGCGAACGCGCAAAAGTCACACATTTAGGACTTGGGCCAACGTTTTCAGGAAATACTGTATATGGCCCATATAAACTGCAGAAAAATAAATGTTAACAGTCAAGACGTCTAACCTCAACGGATGTTAAGAGAAGTACACAGTAAATTCTGGAGAGTAAATTTTACTCTAAACTGAGTCTATCTGGTCCCACTCTATATAGAGTGAAATTTACACCTGGAAGAGAGTAAAATAAAACACTTAAAAAATCACTCACAATTTGAGGAACAATCTCACAACCATCAGCTTGGGAGATTGCCACTCTACCACCTGAGCTATGCCACTCTTACTGTTTCTTTATACCCAAGAGCAGAGCTGGGCAATATAGCCCAAAATTCATATCATGGTATAAACTGCATCCCTTCACAGTAACGGTATCACGGTATAAAATTAAGCGTCTTTTATTTTTTTTTAAATAATTTGCTTGCTGCTTTAACATAGTCCTTTATAGAATCTAAATGGATAAAAAAAAAAAAAATCAATTGTAAATTTACTTTGGATAACAACATTAACTGTGCAAATCTCAAATCATAATTAAAAGTCAGCACTCTCAGGTGCAAAATAGTGCTAACAAAAATATTGATATTTTAAATGAAAACAGTACAAATGGCTTTGAGAAAGTTTTCACTTGAAGAAAGTGGCCATTGTAAACAGCACATCCACCGCACGCTCTTTTTTTTATCATTATGGATTCCTCTTTTAAAAAGCTTGTACAATTGAGGTCTGCTGTTTGGTAGGAGGGCAAACGTTTGTCTTCTTTACCGTATTTGAGGATTGACCATGACAATGACTCGGGAACATGGTTTCTTCGAAGATGATAAAACAAATTGCTCGTATTACCGTTGCTAGCAGGCACGGTCACATGGCAAATCTTGCAAATTACATAATTACATGTTCCTGCTCGTTGTCCGACTTCAAATCCGAACCATGTCCAAATAATTGACGTAGCATTGTTTTTTGTTTTTTGTTTTTTTTTAATAAACCAATTCTGTGGATTCGGTGCTTGGTTCCATTGTTATGCCGTGCGCATAGCCGGGACGCAGATGCAATGATGTCATCAACATGCACCATCATCAACATGCTCTCTGCGATGAGCTCATCAACATGCACCACCGCGGTATGACAACAGAGTCAAAATTTCTACCTTCAACAAAATGTATACCTTATATTGAATATACCGTTTATATAATCCAGGGTCTCAGAGTTCGAAAGATTCCAGCTGACACGAGCGATATAGGATGTAGATTGGCTGTCTTCCAACCGGAAGTTGTGAGTTTGTTCCTCAACCCTTGAATAACTTTTATTGAAATGTTATGCTACTTTCTTCCAAGAGTAAATTTCACTCTATTTAGAGTGGGACCAAAGAGGCTCAGTTTAGTGTAAAATTACAGCAGAAGATTTCTTTTCTTACTTATTTTTTTTTTTATTTTTTTTTTTTAAATCTTAGCCAACTGATGTGGCCACCAGTTTCGCAGAACGCATGTCCTACTTCAGGAACTCCATATGAGGCCAAGCAGTGGGAATTAATATTTCATGGTCCCACAATGCATCCTGGTGGAAATGATCATCCGGACTCACGTGACAGGGAAGGATTGGTCCGCACATCCGTACTGTATAATAAGACCGCATGTGAACAACAGTGCATGCAAAGCGCAGCAAAAGCCCGCAAATGACAACCGAGGAATCATGGAAAAGCAGCCACGCAAACAGCAAGGACCCGTAACACAGCCTCAATCTCGCCAATCCTCGCACTCACTGTGCGCTTATTGTTCTGCAAGCGGCTCGCCTTGTCCAGAAGGGATGGATGGACGAGGGGGGGGGAGACGGGGAGGGAGGGCAGGCAAGGAGGCATGTGGAAGTAAATGAGAGCCCGATGAGATGCCAAGGTGTGTTAGTGGTGAGGTGTGGGGAATGAGAAAAGCCGCCTGAGAAAAGGGAGGGGGAGTGGCTGGATTGACTGTGTTGGGGGTCAGCTCGGCCACCTCAGATGGGTCAGCCCATCATACAGCAGGCATGTTAAGGTTGGGGGAAAGTGTTGTGTAACTAACAAAAGGTTTTACGCTGATTAAAACTGAAAATGTTTGTAATTGATCACATTTTTTTTGATATTATGCATGCATACAAGCAAGGAAAAAAAGTTATACGAAGGTAGGGTTGCAACTCATGATTATTTTAACATTCAATTAATCTATTGATTATTTTGTTGAATCGGATATGAAAACAAATTGGAATTTTCATCATCAATTTCAAATTGACTGCAGAACATGCACAAACATACTGTAAATTATTTAAGATTCAATTACTTGTTTTTTGGTCCATAACATGTCAGAAAAAAACACAAACACGTTGATCCTTGTTTTCCAAAGTCAAAGCAGATTCAACGGCAAGACCTAAAGAGACTGAATTTCTGAGCATTTTGACAATTTGGAATTCAGTAAAGTCTGTAAACAAGTAATCGATTACCTGAAATAATTTGATTACTTTGATAATCGATTACTTGTCGGTTAATCAGTGTACCACTAATGTATACTTCCCTATAAATAATGGGGATTAGCCTTAAAATAAATAATTTAAAGGAAATGTGTAAAAATAAATAAATAAATAAATACAAAAATAATAATAATAATTAAAATAATAATAATAATAATAATAATAATAATAATAATAATAATAATAATAATAATAATAATGATAAATTCTTAGTCCAAGAAAATTATCTTTTATTCGTCAACGTCCATCTACAAATAAATACTTTCTTCTAAAAACAGCTGACAGTCTGGCAATGAAGCTCCAAACTAACTGCGACTGAAGTGCAAAGTGCGCGCAAGCGTGCAAAAGTGCTGCTTTGACTGCTCTTCCCAACATGTGTATCCACATGTGCGTGCCCAAGAGATCTCTTCAGCGGCAGTTCGGAAATTGTTACTTCAATCGTGCGTGCTTCACGAGCAAGCTTGCATGCGAGCGCGGCATGTACTGTACGTGTCAAGTAAGCGCTTGTATTCAATCCCGAGTTGCGTGTTTGAGTAGTTTATGATGTATGGACGTTGGTGAGTGTCAAATATGTTCTGGCATCTGCGCTACTGAGTTGGGACATCACCGGCCACTTCATTAGGCACACTTACATGATGTATTGCAATGGAATGTGATGTTTTAAATTAGAAATGTTTATTGTTGTGGTTGCAAGTTAAACTGCATCTTAATAGAAAGATAAAGTAGTGGCATCTATAATCTATTCTTCAGAATTATTGAGTTGGTTAAGTCATTTTGATATAGATCTGCCGTTACATTGGATCTTAATTAGGGATGTTCAATCCCACTTTTTTTCAAGACCGATAGCATAGTTGTACTCTTGAGAAGTCACCTGCATGAAAATATAGCCTTTTTCTTTAAATGGCATGATATTAATGCCTATTTTCTATTCTTCTCATTTCTCGTTATTGATCATAAAACAGCCACAAGAGGGTGTTTGATACTGGTATCGGGCGCCTTCACGACTATCGATACCTTGAAATAAGAAAATACCGATATCTGGGCACTTTAAAACCCATTTTTTACAAAGTATATTTCTACCCTAAAAAAAAAAAAAAAACCTCGCTATCACAAACTGTATGTACATCAGAGGAGCAATAAAGAAAGCACAGCCAAATCTCATATCAGCATTCATTGAATCTGGTTCCATCATACTGAATTGCTCAAACGCAGCATATTGGAACACCCGCAGTTTATGGCAACAGCAACAACACGCTGGGGGAAAGTGCTCCAAAGTATTTAAACAGGGGATAAATATGGACAAACAAGCAGTGAACGCAGCGGCGGCCAGTGGGAAGACAAAGAAACCAGTTGCACAAAAGATGCTGTGACTGAATCAAACCGCGTAATTCAGATCGGAAACAGACTTTGCATTTAAATGCAAGAAAATAACTGCGCCCGTTTTCATTCAAATCTGTTCTGACTGAGGCACTTGATATGATTTGCTTGTAATTGTCTTTCTGCAACGTGTCAGCAACAAACTCATGAAATGGTTTGAGCGCACACAATGCGTAAAACCTGCTTTTACATTCTTGTCTACAAAGTAGACTTTTTTTTAATTTTTTTTTATTTTATTTTTTTTAAAGCCCTATTTCAGTTCGCATCCAAGTTGCTCAACATTTGGAGCGGGTGCACCTGCTTTCTCCAAACAACAAGCGAGCATCTGTCTGTTGCTCACCACGCTGCAAAGCAGCTTCCAAATGAGTCCATCAAGTAGATTTCTACGTACCTTCCTCCGCGCGCGAGTCTTCCAAAAGGCTGAGCATTAATATCCAAAGCAGCGAAATCATCGTTTTAGGGAGATCCATGCTTGTCTGGCCAGTTCCGCGGGGCTCTTGTCATCTCTCTCCAGTCTGGCCGCGCGTAAAGCTCCGCAGCAGAGGCAGGCGCACTCCCGGTTGATCGGAGCCGAAGCCGTCTGGTCTGGGCAAATTGTGCTCCAATGTGGCAGGCGCACGGCTTATTTCATACCTCGGGGGAGGGGCTCTGTGGGCAGAGTGGCAGATAAGAGGCGCAATGATGAAAGGGACGGAGGCGAGCGTGCGGGAGGTTCGACCAATCGCGGGGCAGCGCGTGCAAGGGTTTGCGCCAGGTGTTCCCACTATAGTAGAATCCTCCACAGCGTGACTTGGCTCCACTGCCACTGAAATGCACTCATCATGGAAAATTTAGGAGCTATAGAAAGTGTTTCAATTAACTGAAACGCACGCAACAAAAAATGTAGTCTCTGAAATAGAGCTCATATAAGTAGCAGGAAAAAATAGACCTGTAATTTGCCTCTTTTTGTATATACACCCTGTCAGAGAGCTATGTAGCCCCAGTTAAGCACCACCAGCAATGTATTTGATATTCTAAAATATATTTATGACATAAGTATTTCTTGAAAAAAAATAAAAAGGTAATAAGTGATTTTATTCGTGAAGTAAACTACAATTCTCAAATGACCTTGACCGCCCTACTGGAAGAATACATTTCAAATGAACCTTCAAAGAGCATGTATTGGTATTATGTTGCATTCGAGGATGGTCGGAATTCGGATTTTTCCGAGTTCAAACCAGGAAGTGTGTACGGGAACTCGGAAATTCCACTTGCGAAGTCAGAAGAAAAAAAGGACCCCGACTTCAACGGCGGCAAAATTACAAAAAGGTAAGTTTTCTGGAGGTCAAATTGAGTTTTGAGGACCAAATTAAAAAACAGTTTATTACTATCCGCCATTTTGGTTGTTTATGTTCGCTTCGAACGCTTTGAGGTCGGAACTGGGAAGTTTGAACTCGGATATTTCTGACCTCCAACCATCCTCAAAAGCAGCATTTATTGACAAATATGAAAACAGATGTGTTTGCTATAATTACAATTTGTTTTAGTTTGTAAATAAAAGCTGAAGTTTCATTGAGATTTAGCTTCTTTTTTTTTTTTTTAAACGAAAATGTGTTTTAAATTTTCGTTTAATTTTTTCATTATGTTTCGTTACTATAACAACAAAACTACTATAACCTAACGATAACTATAACTTAACTATAACAACCTTGGTCAAAATGTGTTCAGTATTTGCTCCCACAATGTAGCTGCTGTTAGTCTATATTTTCTTCTTTTGTATTTTCCAGAATCCTGTGGCACTATGCTGCCTCTCAAAGGTCAGTCTGGGTACTACTCCTGGTTTGCGGGGAGAGATTTACAATTGGCGGTGTAAATATCAATACGTGTGTGGTGTGCTTGATTATACCCGTCCTCTGTTTTAGTTAGCTAAATAGTATTTGCAGAGGGATGAAAGAGGGATTTATTCGTCTTGCATTGTGACCAAGGGGGGTAATGACCTGCCAGTCGCAGCGGATGGAACTGAGCATTGAAAACAGCTTGCGATTGGAAATTGGCAACAAGTGAACCCGCAGGACTGAGGTGAAGCAGAATCACACATCATAAACGATTTGACAGATTTCCAAACTTAGTAGAGATGTGCCGCACGCTACGGGTGAAATCCAGAAATGTCCTTGCATTTGTGTACAAAGCGGAAAACTGAAAATGAACTTAGTAATGGATGTTGCTGTATTTCATTCTGAAAGTTAAACATTATCCAAAACTTAAATCAAAACAAGAAGAACAAATAAAAGACAATGTTCTTCCCATGATCGTGTGTTTTCCCTCGATTCCAGGGAATTGGTCCATGGTGGATCCCAAATTTAACTGGGAGTGGCTCCAGCACATATGTGACGCCGAACAGGAGAGATGGTAGAAATGGTTTCCATTTTGTCAAAACCGAAAATGCATGAATGAAATATACAGGAATTACTTGTGTAGAGAGCACATACTGTACATTCTTGTACGTTACACCGTAGAAAGTATATCTACGTACGTTAAGCGTATACGTAATTATGTGTAACGTGAATTATAAATTTTTCCATTATCTTTATCATTTATTCTATTCAGTCATTTTTATTTTGCAATGGAAAAATCTAATAATGGAAAAGTGATTCATTATTTGCCATTTCATCTGACACAAACAAATAGATTTTTTTTTCCCCATAAATGTGGTTTTTTTTTTCCCTCAGTCAAAAAAAATAAAAATAAATCAAATTGAAAAATGCGACGCATAACCAGTCAATTGTGCTTACATTGACACAGACGTTTGGTAATGAACAACAGCCAAAATATGATAGCTTGTTAGCCATCACAATCAGTCTAGACTCTAAACCACATGCATTAGTCATCAAATGATCCAGCAGACATATTATATCAAACACAAACATCTTGGGAAAGTGATTGTAATTGGCTTCATGCATTACGTCCGTTTCAAAAGATGTGCTTTTTCTGCAACCAAAAGCAGTTTGTGAATGTTTTGTCGACATTATTTGCACCATGATGATGAATGATCGAACCCTTGGATGCAACTAGGAGATTCTTTCTGCTGCCCCAATTCTGGTCCAAAAGCGAGACATAACAACGGTGTTGTCAAAGTGATTTGCCCAAATTGTACTAGTTCACGTGATGTTCCCTGTCATGTTATAATACAACTTATACAGTCGAATGTGGTAGTGGTTTTGACTAGGCGACATAAACGTCTAAAATAAAATGAATCAAATTTCATTTAGGAACTAGACTAAGAGCAATTTCTAGGAAAATTGCGAGGGAATGCTGAAAGCTGAATGCCAATAGCTGAATGCTAAGATTTGAAGGCATGTGGAATGCTTATGAAGTAAATTGAGAGAAAAATTATGAAATTATGACCTCCCGGTTACTGGACAATGCAATTCAACAACTGTGCCACCGACCAGTGTAAGACACCTGGTAATGATAAGTAATATGTATGTAAGTGGGCGTGGAAAGTGATACCTCGAAAAAGTTCAATGTCTGTCCCATTGAAAATGAATGGAGAGAAGTTGATATTACAAGTTAAATTGTGTAAATACTGTAAGTAATGTAGAATCAGACGATATACATACCCTGGGAAGCGTGAATTTTTTAAGCTAGTTAAAATTTGAACAGTGTAAATTGGATGTATTACGTGGGAGTAGTTAAACGGCAAAAAAAGGGTGGAGAATAAAAATCACAATAACATATGTGGGAATGCTTCAGCATTCCCACAATTAAATTAACAAGTTAACATATCTTTACTGATGCATGTTATTGAACATCTGAATCAAGTAACTGACCAATTTGTGGGCCATTTTTCAATTTTGTCGACAAAAATAAATACCAAAAACAAACAAAAAATATATTTAAAAAATAAGTCACTTCGTTGTGCTGTTTTTTGTTTGTTTGTTTTTTTAATTGCCAATTGTATACGTGGGCTTTCTAAATGTATTGTTTCAATGCTAATTATTATTATTATTTATTTATTTTTACACTTAGAAATTGTTTGCATTTACTAATGAACATCCTGAAGTAAATATTGACTGAATGCTGCTTAAAGTAGGAAGACATGTTTGGCATATTCCCCACCAAGCAAATATTATCGAGCCTCGCTCTCTGCTTTGCTTGCACCTCTTAAGAATCAGAAGAGCAAGACAGTTAAAGAGATAGAAAATGCTGTTTCAAGGGTTTGCATCATGTGGCTCCACTTCCAGGTCAGCCACTCTGTCTTTCGCTGTCATAGCTGCCGACCCAACTCACAAAAAATGGGCGCAACTTTGCCCCGGATTGATTACTCACACAAGTCATCTTTAAAACCTGCACCGCTGATCGACAATTTATTTCCAAAGAGAAAACTAGTGATGTGAATGGAGATAAGGGCTTCAATGATTCTGGGTGCTGAAAGAAAGCACTGTTTAAAATTTAAATGTGTATTATCTTACCTCATCTCATCTTGTCTTGTCTTATACAGGCTATAAAATATACATTTTATTATTACTACTATTATTTATCAAACAACTGTCTGCAATGAACAATGAAGAAACGCAAAAAAATGAACTTATTGAATACAGTGTGAAGTATATATCATAATTTAGTCTCATTAAATAGAAAATCAAAACAAAAAAAATCATCATGGTGTTGCCCTCCCTTGATTCGAAATCAGACAATTATCAAATCCTCGTATGCTTCCATTTAATGAACTTTTAATGACTTTGCAAATGGTAGCAACCACACTAAACAGTATTTTGTCCTAAAATCAAGCACAAAAAAATCAACTGTTTATTGTTTTAAACTTATATTCTGTTCATATTCTTCATATTTTAGTTTCCTGACAGTAAATTCTAAAATTTACACACTACTTTTGGTCTCCTTTTGGATATACGCAAACGGTAAGAGTGGCATAGCTCAGGTGGTAGAGTGGCAGTCTCCCAAGCTAAAGTTCATTTCTCCACCCTTGTATAACTTGTTTTGTTAGTTTTTAAATAAACTACTAAAATGCAGTAGTAAAAATCTCTCCTTGCAAAATTTACCTTGCATTTCTGAGTGAAAAATCTTTCATAGGTTTTTCATGGGATAGGCAAATTATCTCGTACACACGAAAAATACTTTGAGTAAAATTTACTCTGAATATTTTACTCTCTTCCAAGTGTAAATCTTACTCTGTTTAGAGTGGGACCAAATAGACTCTGTTTTGAATAAAAGTTTACCCGACAGAATTTACCTTATAGGGTAAAGCTTTCTTTTATTTTCTGCTAAAGAGCTTAGACACCCTCACAAAAAGAAACCAATGAATCACTTTAATGATATTAAACCTCCACTATGTAGCACTTTAATTTGGACCACCAGCCTGTGAATGACAAGTTAATAAAACGTCGTAGATTCCTTTGAAAACAAACCCCCTTCAAAATCTACAACAACAAAAAAAATCATTTGGCAAATGGGCACTTCTCCTCCCTTTTCCTAACCGATGGATCCCTCTTCTATCTACTCTATAAAGTTCACATACGTAGATTATGAGCCATCAGCCTGAATGATCCACCCCAGTGGGCGGACGTGTGGTTTTAGTTGCGGAAGCTGATGAACATGGTCCTCTCCACCTAGTAGAGAGGCGAAAAGGTCCTCTCATTCCTTCTCACAGGCCCCCACGTTTTGATCTGTCGCTCTTCATATTCATTATGAAGACTTTGAAATTCTGATTAGAATTGTGAGGACAAGGAACAAGAACCAAACAATGGCACAATGAATAACTTGCAGCATGCTCATGCCATCGGCCAAACCTGCCATAACCCCCGTCACATGCTCTGCCCAAGCCCCTCCCTCTAATCGCAACACATGAACAGCAGACATGATGTCACTCAGTTACAGAGAGTATGCCAAGGTAACATCGATTTCCATTTTCTATGCATATGATTAACTGCAAAGAATTGAATATATACATTTGTCTTCAGTTGACATCAGGCAAAAGGCAGACTACAACAGCTGCACAGGTCGCCAGTCAATCAGTGGGACATAATGAGACAGATTGACATTTACAGCGTAACTGAGTGGGACGATACTATCCACCCACCCATCCATTAATTCTGCTTTATTCTGTTCAGGGTCATTGGTGAGATGAAGCCAATCACAATTGTGATGTCTATTTGGCTCCTTTCTCCTTTGTATTTAATATTCAATGCAAGACATTTTGAGCCCCTATTTCACGAGTATTTTTCTTCCATTAAAAGCTGACGTATATGATCTGACACATGCATTGCATTAGAGGGCAGTATCCACCAGCTGATCGTTTTTCCAGCGATCTTACAAGATGGGCCCAATTGAAAAAGGAGAGACACCTATACTTATTAATACTATTAATAGTGGGAAATGTTCTTTCTGATTTTTGGAAATACTACTATGTTTGATATGTCTGTTTTGTCTGTTATAAAACAAATTTAAAGTATTGTGACCGGATGTATCAAATATGACACAAATCAAGTCATATGTGCACATTTTTTTTATTTTTTTTTCAATTGTTTGTTCAAAAGGACTAATAAATATTTACAAACAATCAGAATTTTCTCTCATATATTTCATGGTTGAGGCTTTATCAGGATAATATTCCTATTGCCCTGTAAAAAGTACAATTAAAATTATTACATCTGCATTCCTATACTGAATACTAAGTTATTGCATCACAGCTGGTGTTACAGGTTAGTATATAGTAGTCTATTTCTACATCAGCCCCCAAATTTGTCGCAGAAATGTCACAATGGAGACAATTGGATATCTTCTTTCTTTCTAAAGGGTTGAAGGACGAACGGGAGCTTGGTGGGAGGAAATTTGAGGTGAGATAGTTGTTATTTCCAAATGGGCACCCGTTAAACACTGACTGGTAAAAAGGTGTTAATGCGTCTTTCGAAAGACATACATGCCCTCCCCTACAGTAAATACAGTGCACTTATAGTATAGACACACACAGGTCCCCATGCTTGTGTGAAAATAATTGACCGAGAGTTTTAAATTGGCACAAGAGACCGGACGTCACTGCACTGCTTTTATTCCAAAAGGTTTGCAATGAATTCTCATTGGCTTTATGAGACGGTTAGCTGCAAGGCATTATTCACAATCACACCAATTTTTAATAATAAAATGAGGTCACAGATATGCCTCAACAATATAACTGTTTTTATTACCATAATTTGTACAATGGCAATTTGTGATGTGTTAGTGGATTTATTGCAATGTTTATTTCACTTTATTAGTACAAATGAGAACATGACCTTTACGCATGGTTTGGTTTTGGAATCACACTTTTTGATGTCGAAATGATGTGAAAGTGACAATGGGATTTTCAAAGTTGTTTCCTCCATCGGGTCTCCCAATGATCCAAATCGAAGGTTTATTTGTTTACATTCATCACATCTGAGAAACGGGTAACGCAGAAGACCGAGCAGTGTGTCCTGCTAAAATGCTAAAGAGCCAACAGGGAAATTACTGCTAATGAGTCCTTGTGATGAAATTAGTTGTGGGTTACAAGAGTGTCATCAAGGTCATATAAATTTCTGAAATCACTTTCACAAACTGCATAGTCCTAATGTCAGCACAGACATTAAAGGAAAATTACCTGATATACTAGAGATGTGAAATGTTCAGTATAGATCGGAGAAATTGAATTCAATATGTTTCCTTCTTTTCTTCACTTGTATGTTGTTTCCTTGCCGTTTTAATCTTTTTTTTTTCATTTGCCATTTTATTCTTGACATTTCAAGGACCCATATTACATTGCGACGAACAGCTTCGACCACTTAACCGCGAGAGACAAATGACTTTCATCTGAGGTTATTACGTTTGACCTCACTCATCAAACCAAACTGTGTTGACCCACATATACAGCATAAAGCTTTTTTTTTTTTTTTTTCACAAAAATAAAGCATACATTTCACTTTCACGTTAAAGTACATTTACAATTTCATTTACAATACCGTCACTCGTCAATTTCTTAATTCCGTGCCGGTGAGAACCACTAAATTCTCCCTCAAAATATACATTACTTGTTTTTCCTGATACTGAAAGTGAAAAATGTTTTGACTTTGCAGCATTGGCGGCATGTCCCAGGAGACACTGATGGGAATTCATCACCACAGACATGTAATGCTGCAGTATTCTTTGTCTCACACACATAAACACGCATTCATGCATAATAGTGACAACTATGCCATTATGGGTCTAAAACTTGGGCAGAACATGTAAGGTCGGTTTTAGGAAATGTTAAATTGTTTGTATTCACCCCATCATCATTATTTATGATGACTCAAATCATATCAAGAAAAGTGATGACCTGTCAGATGGTAAATGCAACACTAGCAATGATTACCAGTGAGAGAAATTACTGGAAAATGACAACTGACTTGTGACCTTGTGCTTCTGCTAACTCAAGTATGCTGGACTGGATCACTACATGTATCTATTGTAAACTGTTGTTGGGATAAAATTTTACAAGATTGAAATGCTCAAAACAGCATAACATTAATAATAGGATATCGGGGAAAAAAAGTATATCTGTATCTGTTTCCGTTTCACAGCAATTAGCATTAGAATATAAGTTTCATCGTTATTCACAAACCTGTTGAATATACCGGGGGAAACAGCTTGTTTCAACATGGCCATGGTTGTTCTCTTATACTCGGCTGTCACCTGCTGGGCTTTTTTTGTAATAACTTCCATTACTTTAAGCCACCTCTTCAGGTATAGAACGTTTTTATACGTTTTAGGGAGAAAATGAGCTAATGTTAACTATAGCACAGATTAGCGTTAGCAGCAACAGAGTTGCTAGCATCAACATTAATATATATATAAGTTGTTGACATGGGGGTGAGACGTAATAAGGGAAGGAGGATGTGAGGGGTATGGAGGTAATGAGTGTCGGTGAATGCAAATTAGTGTTTTGTTTGCTTCTCAAAAACGACGGGGGACTGGAGGGAGGTGTTTGTATTTGGCCAAGTGTCCATGCGCTACATACCGTACACAAAGTCGATTGCTGCCTCCGAGAATTAGACTGCTTTCAAAGTTAAGGGCACTCCCTTATTTGAAATACTCAATGCATTGGTGACACTGCATTGTCATCCCATTGGCCCAGCAGTATGTGGGGCATGACAAGGACCGGCACATGCAACTTTTGGGGCATTTGACTTGGGAAATGGGAATCTTGTCATAGTCTGGCCTTGCCATTTGAAACACAAAATCATAAGCACAATGTGAGACACGTCTTGCACATTGTGTAATTAAGTATCTACCCAACACAGGGCACATGGTGCTTTGATTAGATTAGGGATGCTCAAATCAAAGTAAGTTTAATAATATCTCTTGTGTTGCAATTATGGCGTATAATTCTCTGTTCGCTGTAGTCATAGAGACATGCGCATAATCGACTCTCCAACCCTCCTAACACTCCACATAATGAACCTCAGCAGATATGAATCGTTGGTTCTCACACTCTTGATAAGTCTGCAAAACATCATTATGGGAAATCTGGAGTAGAGACAATAAGCATAAGAAAGGCGGTGAAACAAATTGATGAAACAAATGTAGGAAGAAATTCGACATGGGGGCCTTTCGAATCGAATATTAGCGTTTGGATCATCTCAGAGGAGACAAATTCCTCCACGGGGGCGAGAAGTAGCTCAATTGTTCACAGATATCAGGTTACTGTGAGGTCAACTCTTGGAACTAAAAATAGAGCAAAATAGGCAAATTCCTAGCAAAGTCCAATACAAGTCTAAGTCAAGAGTCACTGTTTATTACCTGCAGTTGATTGGGGCTAAATGATGACTGATTGTGTCTCAAATGTTGTGTTTGGAGTGTGGCTGTATTATCCATAACAACGTTCAGGTACAATTTCACATCAATTCTAAATTGGATTGCAGCTAAAGATAAGACATTTATCATGGTTTAAGATTTAAGCTTAACTGATATTGATTTCATTTTTGGGCCACCAAAGCCAAGTTATATCACATTAGATACAAATGACCTTCCCAACCGTTGGTGCATATGACAAGAACCCTCTAAAAAATAAATGTTTTTGCCAGGCTTTATGTCTGCACAAGATTTGATGCGTACCCTCAAAAACAGCATCATTTTTCTTCGCAAACAGCGCGTCGCCATGGCAACAGCATGCAAGCACGCAAAGATTTCAATAACTTTTTATATTAAACAGCTTTAGATGAAACACCCAAAGTTTAAAGACGATCAAATACATTCCCTTGGAGGAGTTTGTTAAAATATGACCTCTCAGGACAAAAATGGAAGTGAATTCAAAATGGCGCACTTGCTGTGAGGATTAGCATATGGCTCCAAAAGATTATTCTGTAGGTCTTGGGCAGTTACATATTTTTGTAGCTTTAGGTAAAATTTCCAGCTAGGGATGCTTTATTAAAAAAAAAAGTTATAGGGGCACTACTAAATCATTCCTGCACAATATCCCTGTGAAATGCAAGTTTCATGAGTTTTAGCCTAGCTTTAGTCCCTGAAAAAATAAAAAATGATTTTGTTCTTAGCAAACAGTGCATCACCACGGCAACAAAAAACTTTCAGTAACATTTCATCATAAAAATGTTAGATGAATCACCCAAAGTGTAGAATCATTCTTCAAAAATGTTCAAGCGAAACTGTATGGCCAGTAAAACATTAAAAAGTCACTTCTGTCACATTACACACCTATGATCAAATCAGGATAATGTCTGTCTACATCTCATAAACTCATTCACTGCCATTGACGGAAAAAGACGTCAAATGATGCATTTTTTTTTGCTGGTCTGGCAATGAATGTGTTAAAATACATCCTCGACTTTTTGTTTCTGATACATGAGCAGATTGCTGTATTTTGTATTATTACCCGCCTGTCAGCCATTTTAAGGCATTTGCTGAGTTGCCGTTCTGAAACGACTCAAGTGCATCCTTACATGCATGGTCGGTTGAAGCGTTTCCCTATTTGCAAGTGCAAAATACCGAAGAGGGAACGTCAACATCCTTTAGCTCCACTTGTCAACGTCAAGCATGCGCGCTGACGGTGCTCAATTTTGTTGGGACAACAGCGCTTATTTACATAATTGATTAGACCGACTGCTTATGGAGCCGGTGACGAGCGGCGGAAGAGGGAAGCAAACACCACCATGATGACATTTGTTCTAGCGAGAGGATAGCAAGCTGTCTGCCAGATTAGCAAAATGCGATGTCAGGTGAGCAGGCCAAAAGATGAAGAGCTAAACGTATGCAAATCCAAAGTGGAATATTCATGTTCTCCTATTGGGGTCCCTCACTCTGGGATCTCTCCAGGCGAGTGAATGAAAAATTGTTCCTCAAACTTTCTCTGAACTTGTTCTACCCTCTGTTGGCATTAAATATGTAATACTATGCTGCATGAAACCAGATTGGGGATATGGTCACAGATGAATCGCTTTTTCATTTTTTTGGATCTTGTTTCAAGCTGTCGAATGATGGCGCTTACATTTTGTTTACCTAAAAAAAAATGTTTTTATCGCTTTGTAGTCATTCAAAAGCTCTAAAACGAGAACAGAAATTAGAAATTAGAACAGTCTTTCATTCTAAATATACTTTATTTGATGTTACATTAATTTCAAGATTTTACTCAAATATACTCATTTACTCCCAATAACGTACAAATAAGTTGTTTTTTTAACTCATTTGTTCCCAATAAAGTGCAAATACTTTTTTGTTTTTTTTATGTTTTAAGTGTCCCAAAGACGTATTTATACGTTTTTTTAAATGCTAGAGCATACAGAAGGCTTTGATGCAGCCTCTCAATATCAAAGAATGGTTGCAGAAATAGTAGTTATTACACAATCGGCCAGCAGGTGGCAGAAGAGCAAAGGAGATCAACCAGGGCCATGTGGAAAAAAAGCTAAATTACTTACAATTTTAAATAACTTTGTGAAAACTGATGAAACTTAGCTATATTTAATTCTAATTGCTGCAAAACGGAAACAGATAGAAACATACATTTTTTTTCCTGATGAAAGAACAGACTTTAATTTTTCTCTTGATAGGTTCCGATAGGTTCCATGCTTTTATAGCAATAGAACACGATATTCTGTGGGCCTTGCAAAATCAGTCAAAATCCAATAAAACAGCCGGGAGCGAACGGGATTGTTTTTGTGTAAATGGCTGGGAGTGAAAGAGTTAAAAGCTCTGAAGAAAAAAAAAAGTGGAAATGTTTGATTAATCACGATTAATTGATTAATTGCGATTAATAATGAAAAATTGTGTGATTAATTAGTCTAAAATTTTGAATCGCTTGATAGTAATCAAATTTTGTAATTGTCAATTGTCGAATTATGTCAATTGTTGAATGATAGTGCTTATCTTTTGTTGACAAAAAAAAATAATTGTTTTCACTTTGTCGTCATTCATCCATCCAACCATCCATTTTCTTGACCGCTTATTCCTCACAAGGGTCACGGGGGGAGTGCTGGCGCCTATCTCAGCTGGCTTTGGGCAGTAGGCGGGGGACACCCTGGACTGGTTCCCAGCCAATCGCAGGGCACGTAGTCATTCAAAAGATCCAAAATAAGAACAGAAATTAGAAATAGAACAGTCTTTGATTCTAAATATAGATCTGATGATTTTACATTAATTCCAAGATTTTACTCAAGTAAATAGTTACAAGCTTTGGAGAGAAAAAAGCAGAAGCAGAAATATTTGATTAAACGCGATCAATTATGGAAACTTGTGTGATTAAGTAGTTTAAAATTCAAATGTTGTAATTGTCAATTTCATATGGTCTCAGTATGGTTTTGACAGAACTGGCTTACGTCACAATTTATGTTGAACTTATACAGAAGTTTCAGCTGCCTGAATTTTCCAATGAAGTGAGGCGCCTCTTAATTTGGGGCAAAATCTGCATCAAATTTCACTTATGTTGCATTCGGGATGTGAATCATTTGTATTTGATTGGCTTGATTTAGAGTATGTTGCTGGTGCTGCTGAAATTAATGTGTTGTTGTTTCTCTTAATAAGGAATCATTCTACTATCTGATCCTCTGCAAAAAAAATTACCAGAACAATTACTGTTAATAATCAGATATAATAGTAGGATTTCTAATTACACCACTGAGATCTGTAAACTTCATCCACGTCACACACCAACATTCACAATCTGCCTCAATATCACATTACCTCTCCTGCCACAGGCCAAAACATGAATCTTCATTCAGAGGGATTTGGACAAAGACGGAGAACAGTAGCAAGACGACACAAAAACTGCAGTGAGTCAGTGCTTGTAATATGATTTGTCATTCCCTGTGCTCGCTCTCTGATGCGATTACAGGACGGGCCCGAGCCGACGGTGTCAGCGGAGATGGTGGCCCAAGATAGTGGGAGCTGAGCACAAACCAGGAAGTGCTCAGCCCGCCTGCAATCTGTCTCTCTCCAGTCAGCCAGATCAGCTTTGGGAGGGTGACAGGTACAAGAATGCCCACATTACGAAGTTGTGTCTTTCTCAATGAACTTGGCAGCATTTTTCTGTACAATCTGTCATTTCGAGTTGCTCTCAAATGGATGCAATGATTAATCCGTCTATATCTCAATGCATAAAAGTTGACACATACATCACGTTGTGTGGTCATGGGGTGTCCTGTGGGGAATGAAGCGTTTGTTGAACGGCATTCTTTCCAAGTCTTTTACAGTGGTTCCCATCTGTCAAACTGCACATTTGCTTCCAGGCTCTCATTAATTCTGCTACCTCAGCCCCAAATATGTAAAGATGTTAAAGGCCCAGTCTGCCGGTTTGACTCTGGAAAAGGCACTTTTTAAATACAGGATTTAAACAAACAAACAAACTACTTCTCAATTTACAGATCAGGGCTTGTCTTCATTTCTGGTGGTGATTTTGTCCTAAATCCCCACCCCCCCAGCCTGTATTTTGCCATTTTGTGTTTGTTTTGTAAACAGCAGGACATTTCTGTTGAAAGTCAGTGTTTACACCGCTCCAGCCAATCGCAGGGCAGGGGGTGGTGTGTCGCAAACGGGGCCGGGCGAATTTGCCGACTGCGTGACGTCACTCCCGCGGCAATTTGACAGCACGCACCGATTATTATTTTTTTCACTCACTCATTCACACATGTAAGATTCTGTGAGTGTGAGTGTTAAAACACCTGATATATTCTATTCTAATCTAAAATCGCCACTTATGGAGTGTTGAAAACCATCCATGTCATGTCTGGGTCACTCTGGGTCACGCCAGGGTTAAGTTTGAGGTCATGAACTGTTAAGTTTGGGTTCACGACTGTGAGGTCAAGTGTCTGTTTTGAACTGATGTAACCATCATGTAACCATCATCTGGTTTCAACTGGAAAAACACTATGTTATGTTTCAACTGGTTTTATGCAATGTGATGTCATGAGCTTTGTGATGTCAATCTTTAATCCTTTGCTTAGCCACAACCAATCAGATCGATTCACTGTCTGTGGTAGCAGTCTGAGAAGTGTGTGTGTGTGTTTGCCGGATTATTGCTTTCTCTTCCTCTGTGCAACTTTCTTTGTTTCTCGTCTAGTCAAGTTTGTTCCACGCCTCTTGATGTGAATAAATAGTTAAAATCTCATTTGTGTCTGCACTTTGGGATCCAACCTCCAGCTCATGACAATCCAGATACACCTGACACAATGCACTTGCAGAATTGACGTTTGGACTGACATGACTAAGTTTCTACCAAGTTGTAAACTGCTGTAGTCTAATCTTTCTGATCCTACCATGTGATAATTACTACACTGAAAGAAGCTCTGTATCATTACCACTGAGATACACTCAAATGATGAAGGCCCTGTGTGTCTGAAAGCTCCCCATTTTCCCTCCCCTTGGACCTCCACTCATGAAAACACATCCTCCCTGATTTATCCTATTTTATTCTGCCAATCCTCTCTTTTGCCCCCCCCCCCAATCGCTGAGCATCTCTCTTTTCTTCTTCCATTCCATCTGCAAATCCCTGTTATTGCCAATCCTGCCTTTTTGTTGTGGCTTCCACATGCACAACATCCCCACCCCCAACTTCAGCTCCCTCGGTGACTGCTGGCTTAAGGGCTCGCTGGCAGCCTGGAAGCGGTGTAGAATAGTTAGGAGGCAGGAAGGGGGCAGGATAAGGTTGGCATGTCTTTCCCACTTGGCATTTGCGGTAGCAAACTGGGAAGGTAACATGCCAGTGTTGGGGTGGCTCTGCTTGGATGAACACATTTGACCCCCAAATTTTCAGTGGGGGTGAAGCGAACCAACCAAGTGTTAACCGGAGGGTAGACACACTCACGCCACCACTGCATGCATTCATTCACACATGCCCTCATTTTCACACACGACCACCATCACACACTTTCAATAAATCCACATGCCATATTTTTTTTACAGACCACTTCCTTTTTTTCCAGCTGCTCTCTCACATGCCTCTAGCTGCACAACTCAAGGTTTGCGTAGCTTTTGCGCAGCGCTAACCAGCAAAAATGGAGCAATCCGGGAGCGCCTAATTGACTAAAAACGCACAGATGGGGAAATCCGTCACAAAGAGCGCTGCAAACCAGATTGCGCCACGGTGCGCCGGCGGTATTTGCGCGGATGTAAATTCGGTAATTTACATGCATTTGACGCAAAATATGCCCACCCCAATGCAAATGAGACTCATTTATACACAGCGTCTAATTCAGTGCTAATAGCCACACAGAGTTGCGTGACGCAAATAACGTTTATGGAAAGCATTTATAAACCTGCCGCACCCTCGATCCCGGGATCATGACAGCAGTGCATGGTGGTATGGAGATGCATGGTGCACGTCCCTCTCTGGCTGATCACGCAGAGAGGAGAGAGAGAGGGGGGGGGCTTTTTCTATGTTGTTGTGGTTGTTTTGTTTTGTTTTTATGACGTAACCCAGGCTGATCGGCATAGGTGGGGGGCCAGGGGTCGGGGGGGCGTCTTTTACGATCATTTTACGTGCCAAATGCATACATCAACCTCTGAAAATATATTTTTAACAAATGATCACACCAATAATGTGTACTTTACGAATGAATGATGACGACGTCGTCATCTCTCCTTTGTACAGCTTAATGGCGCTAAATGAGGAAAACACTTCAGCACTGCTCGGTCCAACCTCGACGGTGTACCTAATGATGTGGCCTGGCAGTGCATGTCTTCATTTGCAAAGATCTAATCGCTTTGCACACCCCCACAGAGAGGTGAGTGGCATGGTGGAGGCAGGTGAAAGTGGATGGATGAATAATGAATCCACTTCAATGCTTATGTTTAATCCTGGCAACCCCCCTGTGAGCTGACCTCGGGAGGGAAAGGCACGCATAGCATCCCCAACTCAGTATTCCGTGTACTTCATACCTCCCTCATTCTGACGCTCCGAGGCTTTTCTCTCTCAATTGCCGCTGTCCTTTCAAATTCGACACGAAATGAGCCGCACAAGCTTGCAGTTATACCGCAGCAACAAGCATTGGAGACTTTCCATTGCTCCCAAATACAAAAGCGTGAACATGCTTACGCTCAGTCTCTTTGTTTAGCTAACATGAGTTTCATATTCCAGACAGTATGCACTTCCCTCTGCAGTGGAGAGATAACGGCTCGGCCAAACACTATAATCAACGAGCCAGAGAGGTCATTGGCTCACCGAGGAACGCAACGGCAGAAAAATGCTTATCTCTCCCTATCAGCATGTCAAGCACCCTCACCTCCACCTGGTGCTCCTCTCCCACCTTGCCTTTAACTATTTTCCTCAAAGATTGCTGCCCTTGCCTCCTTCAACTCTGCAAGATGCGCTTTGCTTGGATTGCTATTCCATCAGAGGAAGAATGGTGGGAAAACTAACGAATCCAGTCAAAATAAGAAAGAGGTGGGAGGAATCCTATTCTCCACCTGTCATTCCCGGTCTTGGCAGGAAAGGAGCAGGCATCCCGGTGCTGGGATAAACTGCGATAACAAATAGCTCAATCTGCTCCGTGTCTTCATCGGCGATTTTATTTTTGCTCACAGCAGCAAAGGCGTAGAATTAAACCTGCTCAGGTATTATTATGAGAGAGCCTCCAATTTTAATACTCACAAGAGCAGGGTCATGGGGAGGTTGATTTCGTGAAAGGAAAATCAAGGCAAGGGCTTCGCTCATCCACGGAGTAATCGCTGCAAAAATGATCCCAGTGTGATTTCCGAGATAATTGCGGATATTTACAAGGAGAACACCGACTCGGTTTGACATCTTGAGAGGATAAACACAGAAAGTCTTCCTAATTTTGTTTGTATTAAATTCAAGTCAACATGAAAATGCATGATGGGACTTTTTTGTCGTATTCTGTCACGTGAAATTACGCTACCTAGTGTGACAAAGTCTGTTCACAAGGCTACCAGAGCGGTAAATAGTCATAAAAATCTTTTCTATCCGTCCTGCTGTTCACATCTCATTTCTGATCTTCGCCTTGGAGTCTTTAATGGAGTTTAATTCCGATGTGCCATAATGAGGCAGGCGGGAGAGGTACGAGAAAGTGTGAGGCAATTGACACTCGGAGAGAGAAGTCAAATTTAAGAAAGTTAATTTGGTCACAAAAGGTACACTGTGTCCCTTAAAAGAAAAAACGCCACACAAGTCCATTACAGGCAAGTTTACTGTGGACGATGATAAAGTGCTTCTTTACAAGCTCTTTTTGAGGAAGATGCATTTATCACAATTGCCAGGAAGCGGTAGTGCTCAATGTGAGTTTGTGACTTGGCAAGCAATTCCGTCGTTCTTCAGTCTGCTCTTGTCCAATTACAGTACACTAGTATACGTATCATAGGCAGAGGTGGCCACAGGAGTCACACTCCACTTGAATAGATGTATGGAAATATACTTAGGTTTTTTTTTTTTTTTAAGTACAGACTAAAATGTACTGATGAACTGAAAGTAAGACGCACAAATTCATTTTCTGCACTTAAACAGATTCCATCTTTTACTAACTTGTATTTGTGCTTGTACTCAGAAGATTTTTTTAACAGTGGCATTTATGTTATGGAAACAAGTTCCAATAAATGCTGATGTGAACCGAAACAAAAAAAACCAAAAAAAAACAGCCAAATTAGGTACTAATAAGTGAAAAACTATGGATTACTTGTTTGTGTCAGGTTAGAGAATTTGTGAATGCCATGGCTGACAAAAAACAACAACAAATATACTATGAATCATTCTTAGAGCTATCAGATGGGGAATATCTTGCTTCTCAGAATGTTCTATCATCCATCTTTCCATCCATCCATCCATCCATCCATCCATTCATCCATCCATCCATTTTCTTGACCGCTTATTCCTCACAAGGATCGCGGGGGGTGCTGGCGCCTATCTCTTGCTCTGGGCAGTTGGCGGGGGACACCCCGGACTGGTTGCCAGCCAATCGCAGGGCACACAGAGACGAACAACCATCCACACTCACAAGCACACCTTGGGACAATTCGGAGCGCCCAATTAACCTGCCATGCATGTCTTTGGAATGTGGGAGTAGACCGGCGTACCCAGAGAAGACCCACGCGGGCACGGGGAGAACATGCAAACTCCACCCAGGAATGGCCGAAGCCTGGACTCGAACCCGAGTCCTCAGAACTGGGAGGCGGACGTGCTAACCACTCCTCCACCGTGCCGCCAGAATGTTCTATCATCAATGTTAATGCTCCATTCTTTGTCACTTTAACTCTCTTTAACATTGTGTAACCTTGCTTGGAGATTGATGAGCCAATTTTGGCAAAAGTGTAGAAAGTAGCGATAGAGCAACATTTTTTGTTTTATTTACAGGGCTGATGCCAATAACCGATATTTGATGCTGAATCTGCCGATATTCGTTTTCAGTCAAGGGGAAAATATTGGTGTCAAAATAGAAACTTTTTATTTAATTTTTTGTCTTGGACTAAACATCTTCATTTTAAAATTGGACCAAAAGGTTCAGGGGAGCTCCCAGGATCATCAAGATGTCTTAAAAATTTCGGTGAAAACAAGTAAATAAATAAAAACAAAATTTGTAAAGAATTCAAAGGGTTAGCAGAATAAAAACTAAAGGCCAATACCGACATTCGTCAAAATGCCAAATATATGTGCTGATAATCACCCTGGCCGATAATCGGTCTATCCGTAATATAAAGTACAGATACAGTATTTGTTTTCAAATCGGAGTAAAAGTAAAAAGTTATCTGAAAAATAAACTGATACCTGAAAAATCAAGTATTTGTACTTTGTCACTTTCTCCAAAATACCTCAGTGTTAAATTAACTTAGATGAATAAATAATAATAAATACTGTATAAACATTTGAAAAACCTGTATTGTAAACTAATAGGAAAATACATGCTCCACTAAAGTTGTATATTTTTGCTATGTGAAAAACACATCCATTTTTTTTTTTTTTTTTTTGTGATGAAACTGAATACAGACATCCCAAAAACGTAAAAATAAAAAGAAATTTAAAAATGGACATAAGTGTTTTTCTACATAGCAGCGTCGATATACCCAACAACCAATAAGAAACATGTTTTTAAGTCAGGGGTGTCAAACATAGGGTCAGGCCCAGGTGGATCCGGCCCACGAGATAATTTTGTAAAGTAAAAAAAAAAAAAAAAAAAAAAAATTGTATTGTTGGACTAATTAATCAGCCGGCCACAATCAAAATATATAAAATCTGTAATTTCACAAGCAGTCCTCAGATGAGCAATGCAACTTGTACGGGATAATCGTCCTGGATGTCATTATTTTACACACAACTTAAAGTTATGTGTTGTGTTTAATTATTATTATTTTTTAAGTCATAGACCGACAAACGTGTTAAATACGACACAAATTCAATTACCGGTAACACAAATAGATATGACGAGGATTAGCGTCCTTATAACATCATTAACTGTGCCACGCAATGCATTCTGGGAACAATATATATACAAAACAAGTCGATTTAACACGTCTAGAACTCAGTGTTGCCGCTTTCTATTTGCATTTGTATTATTTTTTGGAACAATATGATTACAGTTGAGCTCCGTAATTTAGAGCTGGCACACAAATAGCGAAAATCTGCATGTAACTGACAGCAATCGTTTTTAAGTTATATACCGTTATTTTACCGATGTGGCCCACTTGGTAATATATTTTCCTCCATACGGCCCCTGAGCTAACATGAGTTTGACACCCCTGTTTTAAGTAAAAGCGTACACTGAAAACAATGAAACTTATTTTTGCTGTGACTCTTGCAACAACTGTCCAATAGATTACGCAGGTTTTACTTAATAAAATGTCTGTTGGGCGCAAGTCCAAAGCATCTCCTATCAAAAACGCTCCACTAAAAATCTAGAATATTACCGTCATATCACAAGGCCACATTTTCTCCTGTTGCAAGTTGTGACATACTAACTGAGACGTGCAAACGCAGCAGTCATCTACATGGACAGTGAGCATTTGTCATCCATCAACTGGAGCGGACGGCCCGCTGTCATCACCTCACGGGGGCCGTCAATTTCATTATTTCTGTCTCCGTCTGTCTCCCGCTCTTCCTTCCTGTCTTTCATCTCATCTTGGGCCTCGCGCTGACCTAAATATCTCCTGCCGCATGTGATGAGTTGACGTAATAGGGAAGAGGGAGAGGTCACGGAAGGGTGTAGACAATCACAAACACACACAAAACCCAAATATCCCATCAGTCCCCATCCAACGTGAACACACACACACACACGCCGGGCAGTCAGAGTAGTTGCGGGGATGTTTGAGGAGGAGGTGGAAGTAATCTCCCATGAATATTCTATCGCAGCAGTAGCAAGCCATTTTAATTATCAGCCCCTCCCCGGCCCTCGGTGAGGTCTACCCCAGGTAAATTAGCCTCAGCAAACAGCCTGTCTTCAACCCAGCCAAATTCAATACCATGTCAAATAGAGCTCAGCAGCCACCAAGCAGACAGTGTTGAGGTCGACGAGGTAAGACAATGGGAAAAAAAAGTGAATGAAAAAAAAAAAAGTGTCTGTAATTGAAAGAAAATATGACTATTATTTGCCATTCATCCATTTCCGATCCCGTTTGTCCTTGTTAGGGTCAAAGGTGAACTTACACCTATCACAGCAGACTGGGTGAGAGGTGGGAGGATACCCTGGACTTGTAGCAAGTCCCCCGCAAGTCTCTTCCAGTTAAAATCCATCTAGCGTTGCCATGGCAGCACAACTAATCTTGCTACAGACCCGAATGGTTTGTTTAGGATCTAATCAGTGATCTTAACAGTTATATAATCAAAGTTTTATGATGTCATTGTATTATTATTTTAAGCTATTGGCCAAAAGATTGATAGCACTGTTTGTTTGTAATGTATTTTATGCCCATTTAATTATAAAATTCTCTCTAACACCCCTCTATTGTTCAGAGCAAGTCTATGAATAAATGTACAAAACTATTGTCACAGTTTGTCTGTATGGAATATATTGAAAAAAAAAATACATTGAGCTAAGGCTAAGCTGTCAAAGACACCAACACTATTTTTTTGTTTTATTTTTTTTTTGTTTACCAAATATCTTTGAAAGTGTAAATCTGATTTTACAGTCTCAGCCCAGACAGATTTCCACCACCAGCTCATATATAATTTATGATTATGATTAGTTCTTGTAGATATTCCTAACAAAAAATGAATGAATAAATGAGGCAAGATTAAGTAAGATGCCCAAGCAAAAGATCCATCCATGCACTAGAATTTACACCGATTTCATTGACGGGATCAAGATCGTACGATTTTTGGCATTTTATGCAAAATCGGTGATCGGCTCCAATGTCAAAATTTGTGCGACCAATCAATGACAGCATTGATCGGATCTGCGAAATAAGACATTAAAGCAAAAAACAACCATCAAAAACAATCATTCTGTTTTGCCCGAAATTATCTAAATGGAAATCTATTTTTATCCTTCATGTGGAAATACTCGGATGCGGAACTTCTGCCTCATGAAGTCGTTCATGTATTTTTATTTTTTATTTTTTTTATTTATTTATTTATTTTGTGGACTGGTAAAAAGTCCCCCAAACTTTGTTTTTTTTTTTTTTTTAAATAATACACTAAATAAAAAAGTTATTCAAATAGACATATTGCACCATCTTGTGATCGGATCAGTAATCTTTTTTTTTTTTTTTTTTTTTTAACTCACTGATCGAAGATCGGTCCAAAAAAATCTTGATTTTATGCATGAGTTATGATTTTTTTTTATTACACAACACCTAACGTGTTTTTCCCCATCTTGCACATACCCAATTACGCAAAAAAAAACAAAAATACAAAATACAAATTAAATAAAATATAAATAAATCTAATACTAAAACTAAAAAGAGGCAAACTAAAATGACGCATTTTTGGAAAAAAAATATGAAACTATTATGAAAATTCCAAAATGAATCTAACTGTGTCACCATTAAATTGCAGGTTATATGGAGACGTTCCAACGGGGAATCGAATCCAGACATCCATCCGTTCTTTTCTACTTGAAAATGAATCTACCCAGACTTCCTTTCTTCAGCCTATTGGATACAATAAAGTGCAAACAGGCATCAAGCAAACACAAACCTCAATATTTCCACATTCTCCGTGCCAAGTGCTCTCCCAGGAGTGATTACGTCCGCCTACCCCTGAGTGGTGCGACTACATTTAGACCTACTAATGAGCTGCTCCCTGCTTTTTCTCCAACTCTGCTACACTTCTAATCACAAGGACATCCAGAGTCTGATCTGCAGAGACCCGCCTGCTTGGCAGTTGATTACCATAATCAGGACTCATAAGACAGGTATTTAATTAGCCACCCCGAAGAACAGGGGCCGGGAAAGCTTGGCAAAATCATTTTACAGGGAAACTCATTCATTACTACACGGACCTTTCGAAGAGGGCAGAAAGGTGAAAATTGTTAACGCCTTTCGTTTTCATAGTTAGAATTCTTTTCTTACCTGACCCTTTGTCCGGATGAAATCACAAAGCAAGCCTGAAAATGGAAAGAAAAGTCGGAGTTTACGCGTCTTAGTTTCTTTGAAGTTAAGATGTTCAATACTAGTCCACACATAATGTGCCATTCAATTAAAACATTCGTAAACAGAAGGTCAATGCAACCTAACGGCTAAGAAGGTAACTTGTGGAGGGTGCAAACTGCCTGGAGCTATTGCTCACAAGTCCCTCCTACATTTGTGAGGTGTAATAATTACGACATACAAGTTGACAGGCATCAATTTTAATACGACTTATACTAATCAACGTAAGCAATTTCTGTTATTTTATAATTACTACTTGACAATTATCCATAGTTTACATGAGGGGTGTTAAAAAAAATCGATTCGGCAATATATCATGATATTACATCGCACAATTCTAGAATCGATTCAATAGGCGGCCGAATCGATTGTTTAACAACCATTTTTGATGGAAAAATATTCAACAAAACGTCTTACTTAGGGTTAGTCGTCACACCTTAATCATGGAATAATGTTATATTAATTAATGGCACATTAAGCCTTAATATTTTATTTCAAAGCTGCTCAAATAAAAAACAGATTACAACCTGTTTGTTAAATACAGTGGCTCACAGTTATGGCCGAAGTTTCAGATGAATAAATAATACATTTTCATACAAATCTTACAGTGTACATGTACAAGTTTACTGGTTAGTACTTTCTAAATTTGAGTAAAAAAATCTCAATGATCAACTTAGAAATTCATATCGGGATTAATCGGTATTGAATCAAATCGTGACCTGAGAATCGTGATACGAATCGAATCATCAGGCACTCGGCAATTCACACCCCTTGTTTACATACATAATATCCAATCCAATCCACTTTATTTCTCGATCACATTTTATAAACAAGTCATGTCAAGTCAAGTCATCTTTATTTATATAAACAGTCAACAAAATATTAAAATACAATTAGAAAAATAATTTACATTAAATACATTAAAATAATAATTAATTAATTTACAACCAAATTTGAAAATGAAATTAAAAAATTTAAAAATAAATAAATAAAACACTGAGGAGCACACCATTCACGCTGAACTAAAAGCCAATACTACCACCACAGCATGCAAATTGCAGCCTGTGGTGGCAATCCATCCCGAATGACCCCCTTTCCCTCTAATGTCAGCTGACACGGGCTTCGGCGCTCCGCAACGCCGCACAAGGCAAGTAGCAGAGAAGACGGATGGATGGGTGTAAAATATCACTTAGTTCCGCACGGGGTACAAACTGTTGCGTGACTTTAATTTGGATGAATATCACAATGCTTTACATGCGGGATGCTCCTGACGGTCAGCGCCGATGAGGGAGAGCAAACCTTGTCGGGAAGACAACGAGGTGCTATAAATTAGTAAATTATATGTCGTTGGTATGAACTAATTGGCCAATTTTGTGACTGTCAATTTCACATTATTTTTTTTATTTATTTTTTTGACCGATACCAGTGCGAGTAGTCAACTCTTGAATAATCACCTATTCCGATACCAAGTATCAGGGACTATAAATTAGAAGAATAGAAAATTGCCAATAATTTCATGCTATTTAAGGAAAAATGCTATATTTGAATATATATAGGTCTTTCTTTGAAATTATTTGTGTTTCGACGAGTGGTATTGGAACTTGGTATCGGAGAATACTCACATTGAGTACTTGCACTGGTATCAGTCTGAAAAAAAAAAAGTGGTATCAAAAATCCCTAATTGTACAATTCAGATGGGAATATGAAGTGGAAGTCTTTTTTTTTTTTTTTTATACATATATTTTATTCAGAATCGCAACACCGAGTAAAAGTATTACAATTTACACATGAGAAAATGACATCACTTGAAGTGATTTATTGCATCATGAATAATCTTTTTTTTGTGTGTGTGTTCACACATCTCTCTCCATTCTGAGTACGACCGGTGAGGTTTTTCCTGCACGAGTGAATTTGAGCTCAAGCAACTCGAGTGTTGTGGCATGCGAACGCGAGCCACCCTCGAGTGCGGCGGATCGTCTCAAGGATCGTTTGTTTGCGCGAGTCCAAAACGTGTGCACCGAAAGCGTCTGCTCTCAACGGCGCCAAACCCATTCGTGAGTGCACGCGTTTCACAGCTTTCATGCATACATGTTAGCCATAAATCCCATTCGCGCATGGCCTAAATATTCCAACAGAAAATCCTGGAAAAGACTTCTAGCGTGACACCCATCCATCCGATGTATTCCGTGAGACCCCGTTTCTCTTAGCTCGTAGGCACATGCATAATCCCAATGTCACTTATACCCAAAAAGACAAATCCAATGTGATATGGACATTTTCACATTCTCTAAATGTTTTTTTTTTTATGTACTCAATCAGTTAAAAAGATACTCAAGATTGATACTGTACATAAATAGAACAATTAAAAAAAAAAAATAACCAACTAAAAAAAAAGCACAACTCTTAAAAGGCAGTTTGTTGTGCTTTGTGGGTGTTAGCAGCATTAAAGTATTAAAAACACTTAATGCTCTCATTGGGTTGGGACATATGCTAATCTATGTGGAAATAAAATGCTGCAAATGAGGTCACTGATCATGACATGAAGCAAAGTAAATTCTTGTGCATCCTGTAAGATGTTAAATTTACTGCAAATATTGCTCGCTTTAACCCAAAAACGAAGCTCATCTGAATTGAATTGCTTTATAGATGGATTACACACGCGCACGCACGCAAAAACATTTAACTTTGCGAACGCTGGTTATGTGATAATTGTCAAACCCTAGCCAAAATTTTCAAATGTTCTTTTCTTTCTTTTTTGGGAAACATTTGACAAAACAATCAATGTTGTGTTTGTTTATTGTTCTGAATTTATAGTTCATTATAACTGTAGAATCTAGATATTAAATATTGCCAGGATCCTTTAGAATAGCGCACAGTGTTGCCTTTGTTCAAAATTGCACAAATGACACCAGAGATCATTTTCAACAATTGAAAAAATAATTCATACCACTTTCTTGTGTTTGTTTGTCGTTTTTTTTTTTTTTTTTTACTCATTTACAAAATGAAAACTTTAACTAGTGTAAAAGTACACAGTTTGTAGCTGTTGTCCGCCAACGTGTTTGTTTTTTTAGTCAGTCAAGTCAGTCAGCAAGTCAGTCAGTAAGTAAGCCCATAAATCAGTCAATTAATAAGTCAGTAAGAGAGTCAGTAAGTTACCCATTAAGTCAATGAGTCAATAAGTAAGTAGGTAGTTATTCAGTAAAAGAGTAAGTTAGCCATTAAGTCAGTCAGTAAGTAAATCAGTCAGTTGGTAAGCCAATAAATCAGTCGGTAAGAGTCGGTAAGTTACTCTTTAAGTTAGTGAGTCAATAAGTAAGTCAGTTAGTAATTAAGTAGGTATTCAGTCAGTAAAAGAGTAAGTTAGCCTTTAAGTCAGTAAGTCAGTGAGTAAGCCCATAAATCAGTCAATTAATAGGTCAGTAAGAGAGTCAGTAAGATACCCATTAAGTCAGTGAGTCAATAAGTAAGTCAGTTAGTAAGTAAGTAGGTAGTCCGTCAGTAAAAGAGTAAGTTAGCCAGTAAGTCAGTTAGTAAGTAAATCAGTCAGTAGGTAAGCCCATAAATAGGTCAATAAGAGAGTCAGTAAGTTACCCATTAAGTCAGTGAGTCAATAAGTAAGTCAGTATAAGTAAGTAGGTAGTCCTTCAGTAAAAGAGTAAGTTAGCCATGAAGTCAGTAAGTCAGTCAGTCAGTCAGTAAGTAAATCAGTCAGTAGGTGGTCAGCCATTAAATCAGTCAGGAAATAAGTCAGTAAGAGTCAGTATGTTAGCCACAAAGTCAGCAAGTAAGTAAGCAACCAAGTCAGCAATAAAGTAAGTAAGTAAGTAAGTATATCAGTAGGTGAGTCAGACAGTCAGCCATTAAGTTAGTCAGTCAAGTCAAGTTTATTTATATAGCCCTTAATCACACAATCAGCAAGTGTGTCGGTACGCCATAAAGTCAGTCACTAAGTTGGTAGTCAGTCAATAAGTTAGTGAAGAGAGTCACCAGATTAGCCATGAAGACAGTAAGTCAGTCAGTTAGTAAGTCAGTAAGAGTTGGTCGGTCGGTCAGTCAGTCAGTAAATCAGTGACTAAGTAAGTAATTAAGTTAGAAGAATGCATAGACTGAGTAAGTAAGCAAGTTATTAAGTAAGTCAATCAGTAATTAAGTGAGTAAGTAATGGAATAATCGAGAAGTATAGCGAGTATAGTTTGGTGGGATATAAGATATGGAAGAACCCATGAAATATTGGTGCAGATTTCGATACGGTTCCAAGGTGTATTGGTCATCCTGATGTTCTCGCCTTTCCCAGTTCCATGACAAAATCCAGGGATGCAAATTAAGATTGTTTGACTGAGCTTTATGTTGAACGTCATAAAGCGTTATATATCATATACTTATTGGGACCAAGACTTGACAAGAGGAACGTTTCTGGTGGCAGAAGAATCAAAATTTGGGGTAGGAGCCAAAAGTGGGATTGGAGAGCTCGAAGACTTTCAAATAATCCCGGATAATCCCTGGGGGGAAATCTTGGTTTAAGAAAAAAAAAAAAAAAAACAGCATATGGTGAAAGATAAAAAGGGTGTGAAGCAAACAGCAGTTCAGACTGGGACACCTTTTACAACTTTCAAGTTTTTTTTGTTTAGTTTTTATTTTTTTTTATTATTAATCATTTAAAGACGACAGTAAACAGGATCAGCCATTGATGGATGGTTGGAAGGCCAATGTATTGCTCAGTTAATTTCCATTTTAAAAGTTGGAAGAAGATAAAAAATGTATCCTCCATGTCAGTCATTAAAAGTGGATAACGTAATTATGGATATAGATTCATCTTCAATTAAATTGTGGGGGAAAAAAAAGTGATAATTGACTCATTTGATCAGTGGTGAAAATGTGGCAGTGACAGAACATCTAAAGAGAGCCCCCCGGTATGTCATTTGGAAAATAAAGGACACCCTTTCATCTTTCAGAGCCCAGAAAAAGATGGCCACACCATAGATGGAGTGGACCTGAGAACGCTTGAAAGAAGATGAGACTTGAAAGTCGCGGAAGATTGCACTTTAGCTCCTTTTTTTTTTTTTTTACCATTCGAAAGCAGAGTGTGGGTGTTAAGTGTGAGCACAACAACTGCCTCATTATTTGTTTCCTATCAAGATTGCGACTCGTATTCTGCTTTCCTCCGCCCACTCGTGTTTTACAGTCATTAGCACAAAACAGTGCATCGGCTCGACGGCGCGGAATCCCTTTTGCTTGAACGCGACTCTTTTGCTTTCACCTTTTGCTTCTATTACACCTTCCATATTCTCCTCTCACGCCCCGGCTCGCAAAGCATCCACCGTCGGTTAATCCCGCGCGCTTTTATAACCATCAAGCGCGCCGATTTTCTGCCCGAGATTAGGATGGAGCTCGTCTCATTAGTGCCTCATTAACAGCGTCAGACAGCGCTTTTGACAGAGAGCTAGCAAGGAAGAAGAAGACGAGGATAGTTTTGTTAAAAAAAGACGAAAAGAACATATAAAGAGATTTGTAGATGCAAATGGGTCTGTTGATATATAAGAATGCGCTCCGAGCACCTTGTTATCCTTAGCTGCATCTTTTATTGAATGTTTGTATGTGTGGTGAGCTTCAAAAAACAAAAAGTAGCGACGAGGGCGCCTCTGGGAGAAATGTATACATTATTAAAAACTATTAGCCGGGCAGAAGGAGAGGCCGGCATGTTCTGCGATATGAAGCAATATTTATTTTTTTTAGTATTCAAAAAGTGGCCGCGTGCTTCAGAGGCAAGAAACTAAAGAAAAGACAAGGACGCACGCGCACAGGTCGGCCCCCGGAACCTCACAATTATCCTTGAGCGGATGACAAGTGTGCAACATCCTTCCTAATCACGCGTGATTCCTTGTCATCTGGGATCCTGCGCTAATCAGTGAGTCGTGTTTACACAAAATGAAGCCAGTTCCCAGATGGGCTCGCTACCTGACATCAGTGACCAACCAGCTCGCTTGCAGGCATTATTGTGCATTTGCTGCCCTATTAAGTGAGGGAGTCATTTCCAATCATTTCATCCATTTTTAACCACTTGAAAATGGAAGTCAACCCAAAAATTAACAATATGGTCTATGTGACCCTTCTGATTAACTCATTTGCTTCCAATAACGTGTAAATCCCTTTTTTTTTTATGTTTTAAGTGTCCCAAAGACGTATTTATACGTTTTTTTTTGTTTTGTTTTTTTGTGCTTTTATAGCAATTGAACACAATATTCTGCGGGCCTTGCAAAATCAGTCAAAATTCAGTAAAACAGCCGAGAGCGAACGGGATTGCTTCTGTGAAAATGGCTGGGAGTGAATGTACAATTAGTAACTTTAAAAACACATTTTGCAACTTGCTGTCGACTGAAAATGACATCACAAGGGCTCAGGTAACCAATCACAGCTCAGCTGTTTTCTAGGTTTGGTCATGTGACATTCACAAGCTGAGCTGTGATTGGTTGCCTGAGCCCTTGTGATGTCATTTTCAGTCGACAGCAAGTTGCAAAATGTGTTTTTAAAGGTACTAATTGTACATGAAAAATAATGGAAATATCACATTTATTATTGGCAAAATAATGTTTGACTGCCAAAAATGGCTAAAGAAGTCAAGTATCCCTTTAATCAGTACCGTGTCGAGACTAGTGGAGCTTATAGACCATACAATTTGCATTGAACAAATTATTTACATTTACAGAGTATCAAGCAATGTGTTTACTGTTATATGATGGCTTTCCGCAGCTTGCCAGATGAGACAGCGGTCCGGTCAAGCCGAACACTTGCCTAACAGTCCGTATTGTGCCAGCAGGGGTGTCAGATGCCCCGGCACCCCTGCTGTTTTACTGGAGTGGCTTCATTAAAAAAGAAAGATATGCCCCAGTGGCTGTGTCAGTCTGATTATTTGTTTCTCATTCTAACCTCCATACGCAGGACTCTCACTTTGCCCGCGGGCGCTACCTTTGCAAGTAACCTGTGATCTCTCTGTTCATAACCCGTAGCCCCTGCAGACCTCCAGTTTCACCTGATCTTGTTTTGAGAAGAAGCTTGACTGTTACTTTCACACAAATATTAGATTGATTTTCTTTCACTATAAGCTGCAGGCATTAATGGTATGTGCCGTTTAACATGCTCCTTACTTTTACGGACAGTGCATCCACATTCACCCGGTAGCACATAATGATCAAGTAAGCCTTTAACGATGCGATATTGAAATTGATATTAATTTTAAGTTGATTTTTTTTTTAAATGGCAGCAGTTGAAGAACTTATTCAGCAATCTCCCTCCAAAGAATATCATGTGAATATTTTTTTGATGCTAATGCTAGTTTTGTACAACTACATGAGGAGAGCATACCGGAGGAGAGGAACAAACATGATAATGAAACGAAAATATGTATGGATATTCATTTATATGAAGACACTGATCATTTTACATTATTATTATTATTATTATTGATTTAAAAGCAATATGCAACTATGTTTGGGATTTAAAACAGAAAATGATTAAATGATGTCAAATCGATTTTCTGTCATATCCCGATCAATCAATTTATAAAACCAGAAACTTTTTCCCATACATTCGTGAGAAAATCGAATTTTAAATCCTCGTGGGGTTTTTTCTTTTGCTGTTTTCTTGAAATTTACTGTTGTCCGGAATATTTAAAGGGATACTTTTCTTTATTTTTGGCAGTCAAAAATTAATATTTTGCCAATCAATCAATCAATCAATCAATCAATCAATCAATCAATCAAATCAACTTTATTTGTATAGCACATTTAAAAATCTAAAGTGCTACACATAAAATAGGAAAATAAAACCAGATAAAATATAAAAGAGCATAAAATAATATAAACAGATTCATGCCATTTTTCTGCCTATAATAAATTTGATATTTTCATTACTTTTCATGTATAATTAGTATGTTTAACAACACATTTTGCAATTTGCTGTCAACTGAAAATGAGATCACATTTTTCTTCTGTCTATATGTGCTTCTGCGAGTATTGTAGAGTAGTATTATTATTATTATTATTATTATTATTATTATTATTATTATTATTATTATTATTATTATTGATGCATAATTTATGGCATGGAGTAAGGCTAGACTTCTTCCCACTAAGTGAATAAATCAATATAATGCATAGCTTAGACAATTATGTAAATCTGCAGTCATATTATTGTCTTATATAATCAGCCTGCGCTCCAGAAAACAAATATCTGAATTCCAACAGTTTTGGTCCCACGCTTGGCAATATGGGCCATATCCTTGCAGTGAACAGATTCCAAAACAGACCAAATTGTGCTGCCTTAACACATTTGGCTGGGTACCCCCTACTGTACAG
Organism: Festucalex cinctus; assembly: GCF_051991245.1. Taxonomy (NCBI): domain Eukaryota; kingdom Metazoa; phylum Chordata; class Actinopteri; order Syngnathiformes; family Syngnathidae; genus Festucalex; species Festucalex cinctus. Next base: position 13,376,204 of record NC_135429.1, read on the forward strand.
CCGCAGGCTTACCCCCCCCCCCCCCCCCCCCAATCTAAAATAAATCTTTCCCTTGTGCAATTAGTAGCCGAGGCCTAATTCTCGTGTCCTCAGCTCCTACTGCCAACCCATTAACCCATGTAGGCCACTGCTGAGGCCGGCTCCAATACAAGTCAGCAGGACGCAGCTCGCAGGCTTAACATAGACAAAATCCCCTCACACATCGATGTGTTTTACAGTGAGCAGGCTCATGTATCTGTTGGCACCGCAGGGGTTGAGACGACGCCGGTATGATGCCAGCTGGGACCGTCAAGCCAACAAATGTGGACGTCATGATGCATATCATCCGTTTTGCATCAAGGAGGCAAAGACACGTTTTACAATCAATGTCATTCACAAAATCAACAACACAATGTTTTTGCTACTGTAATTAATACATCCAATTTCCACATAACTTGCTAACTTCTCGGTATGAAATATTGACGTTTAGGGTTCAATGAAATAGTGACTGGTCATGATATAAAACTAAGACGATTAAAACTTTGTTTAAAAGATTAAAAAAAAAAAAAAAAGAAGAAGAAAAATGTTATGGTTCTGACAATGTTCTGCCAAGTGAATTGTTTCAGTAAAGACTGTAGCAAATTCTGACACTGAAATATAGTTTATTCATGAGATATAAGGCGAATTCAATTTTCAATAGTTTCTTTGAATATCAAGAAAAGCCCCATGAGTCAAATTTATTATTATTAGTAGTAGATTGCGGTTTGGTTGGGATTGAAATAATTGACGGCGACGGAAGGGTTGACGATAGGCGGACACAATTCACGGACGCGCCCGACTATGTACTGTATTTAGTGTAACAAAAATGGGTTTGAACCAGAAAATATATATATAGATTTTTTAAAGATACGGTGCATCGAATCAAACCAAATTGAATTGTTCCACTTTGAAATATATCGAGATACACATCGAATCATCTTTAATTTAATAGCTATATCTTAGAACATCTAAATCAAACCGTCCTTGCATCGTTGTTTTAAATATATATACACCGTATGTGTGTGTGTGTGTGTATATATATATATATATATATATATATATATATATATATATATATATATATATATATATATATATATATATATATATATATATGTATAACATATATAACAAACAAACATTAATAAACTGATACATTGATGACTGAAGAACAGGCTATCCCAACATTGGCAATATACTGCCTCTATTTATGAAATTAATTCAACAGTGAACACATCAACTGCAGATATTCAGCAAGCGCCGTGCTGTTCCTGCTAAAAAAAAAAAAAAAAAAAAAACTAAGATAAATGCCATCGATCAATTTCCCAGCTAAAGAGCTGCCAACTTTGTCATCATTGACAAGCACTGAATAATTTGCTTCCTTATTACCTGAAATGGTCAGCCAAAAGGTGGGACAGCCATCGCTCCCCCAGTTGGACAAACAACTTATGCAGGGCTTGGTTCGATAGGGCGAAGTGATAAAGTGAATTATGGCAAATCATCACACGGCGCCAGCAGCAGTACAATAACTGCCAAGCCGCCTTGATTTCTGCAGCACCTGTTATTGAATAATGACAGAACTAAATGCAAGTTCCACACCGGCTGCAATTTATCATCGCCCATCGACAGCGAGCTCGCAGATGAGAGCGAGGCAACGGAAAGGCGGCGAAATCAAACGTGGGAGAAGGTGAAGAAAGAAATGCAGACGCATGAATAATGGAGGGAGCGCCGTGTGTGTATTCCCAGCGCTCGCCGAATTACTCTCACTTTGCAGCATTTAATCAATGGCTCTCCCTCTATATTTTAAATGCTTCTCTCCGTTCCTCCCTCCCTCTGTGGCAGTTTCCATTTGTGTAGCAATATGCTGTAATATGAATGACCTCCACACAAACATACGCCGGTGCTATGAAAGCAAAAGCGGGGAGAGGTAATAACATCTTAACTTTTAACTGTGAGATGAGTTTCTGGTCTTTTGAATTCTTTACTCCTCTGCTCTCACTCATCCATTACTTAGGCCTCTTCAGGCAGGATCATTTATAACCGCCATTTTATTGCTGGGTTACCTTTTCAGTTGCTTTGTTGTTTCGCTAATGTAGCAGCAAAGCTTTGTCAGACAGAAACAAAACAATAACTTGCATGAAAAATTGAGGCACAACTTTTGTGTAATATGAAATAATTTGAATAAATGCTTCCTGTGCGAGTCAAACATGCTAACCACAGGACAACACAGAATAAATGAAACGAAGAAAAGTAGTCAGTGTACTACGGAGCCCCTAAGGTGACATGGTAGGAAAAAAAAAACCTTTGCGTTCCCTCGCAAAACATGTTTGCAAAACATTTTTTTTCGCCTACCATGTCACCTGAGGTGCTCCGTAAACACTTCCGGGTCATCTTCCATGTGACCAAAAGCGACGAGGATGGAACGTTTGTAAACATGAAACAAAGCAGTGGGAAAGCTTTCCCAAAGCGACTAGGATGGAGCATGTATTTTCCCACTGTTTTGTTTACACGTCGCTTTTGGTCACATGGAAGATGACCCGGAAGTGTTTACGGTGCAGCGAAGATGACATGGTAGGCGAAAAAAACTACTCTGTGTTCCCTCGCAAAACAACTTTGCGTTCTCTCGCAAAGATTGTGTTCGCAAAGATGTTTTTTTTTTTTCTACCATGTCACCTTAGGGGCTCCGTAGTGTACAGCTTATATAACTCTTATAAAATTCATTCAAAGCTTAAACCCCTGGCAACAAAAGTGAGTAGACCCCTAAGTGAAACTGTCCAAAATGAGCAGTTTGTTACTTTTCCTCCTCGTCACAAGAAAGCCAGCATCATTCAAATCTTAGCATTCCGCTATGAGCATTCAGCATTCCGACGCAATTTCTGCAGAAATTGCACTTTGTCTAGTTACCAACAAAGGTTGATTTATTCTAACACCAGTCCTGGCGACCAGTCCAGCGTGGACACCGCCTACTGTCCAAAGCCAGATGAGATGGGCTCCAGCACCCCCCGCGACCCTTGTGAGGAATAGGCGGTCAAGAAAGGATGGATGGATGGAACTCTGACTGAACCAATCGATAAAAATAGACCCGCTCTCCAAAAAAACAAAAAACATTAACGTTCCACTGCTGATCTACAATGGCATCCAACAAAATTGCTTTCATGATGAGAGGGACTTTGGGCACGTTACACCTCTTTCCTCTCTTTGTTTTGACCTTTCAAGCCTAGTAACCAACTGTCTAATAATACCAAAACCCTCAAAATATAAGCACATTAAAGTATAAAGCATGTATAAATCTCTTTGTTCTTGTACTCGGAGGACCGGGAAGAGGCCATGCAGAGTTCAACGGAACAGCAAGATACTCCTGCTGCTGGATTTCCTTGGCCGGGCTCAGATCCTCCACGTTGTGAGAGCGAGTAAATTAACAAGGCCGCTCATAATTAAGCAAGTTTATTAGCCCCTAGGGAGTCCCTCCTCCACATAAAAATCCCATCAACTTTTATTTATATCCCTTTCTTCTTCCGCTATATCCTTCAGCCGAGTGGTGTGCACTTGTACTCATGATTACATATTTAAAAGAAATGGAAACGTCCATATACAGCACATACCAGGTATGCTTAAGAAGAAACTGCAAGCTAATGATGCGCATCAGATCGCCTCAAAGGTTCGGACCCTGAATCGCACCTGTCATCGCACATCTCTGTTTCTCTCTCAATTATATATTTATCTTTGTTGCGGCGCGGCGATGCGAGGAGGTACATCTGCCGCTGATCCGAGACGCGGATCCACCATAAATAGAACATCCTCCTTATCCGACCATCAGCTCCATTTCTCCCCACACTGTCACTGACGACTATCTCAGGCCTCTGCAAATACTTTTCTTATTGTATAAATAGGAAAGGATAACCATTATTTTTCATATACAATAAATACCTTTTAAAACTAATTGTGCCACTTGCTGTCGACTGAAGATGACATCACGTGCTCATGCTCAGCGCTCAGGTAACGACCAATCACGACTCAGTTTGCAAACGTCACATGACCAAACTCGGGAAAAAAGTTTAGCCTTGAATTGGTCGTGACCTGCGCTCAGTCACTTTCTTTCAATAGCAAGCGGCAAAATGTGCTTTTAAGCATATTAATTGTGCGTGAAAAATAATATCAAATTAATTGTAAACAAATCAACTTTTTGTTGCTGAAAATTGCTAAAACAGTCAAGTATCACTTTAAAGTGATATGCTCAAAAATCATTTATGTGATAGTAAAATAAGCTAAAGGAGAAGTGGCAGCAAATGTACAAGCTGAACACTATTGGATGTACTAACACAATAAAATAGTGTGGCTGGGGTGGCCATGGCAATGACAAAATATTTTGTGTTGTTTTGTTTTTTTAGTTTGAGGTCAAATCGCTCCATATTTTATATTTTTGCTTGAAATGTCACATTTTTACAACAATACAATAGTATAGATAAGCTAACTGGGAATGTATTAGTTGTTTTCCTTTTGACTTACTCAAAAAAAATAAAATAAGAGATAAGGTCAAGAGTTTACCAATATTATGATTAAGATAAGTTAAAACCCAAAATCCAGAAGATAAAGTTTTCTTGACACTACAGAATTGGCCCAGGAATCAAGGAAGTGATGGCGAAAAATTCAACTTTCTTGCAATTGCTCCAGATTCAATTAAGCTATCAGACTGCTGCCTGCCAGGTCTGACGCAGAAACACACAGAGGGAGTTTGTTCATCAATTAAACGAAAAAGACAACACAGGTTAGTGTTAATTGGCCCTGACAGCGGAGCTAACCAGGTGAATGTGTTTTTCCTCATTTTGGGATTGTTTCGGAAAGAGTCACGTTCTGATGTGCCAACACGCCTCACGACATATTCCTACGCTGAAGCAATTTTGGGGAGAAAACACGATTACGAGGACGGCGAGCAAGGAGAGGCTCGAGAATGTCAGGAAAGACGGAAAGGAGTCGAGGAAGGAGACGGAGAGCAACAGGATTACTGCAATAAGAACAGACGGCTTCCGATAGCTGCTGTGGACGAGCAACAAAGTGGATAACAGGGAATGAGTGCATTGTGTTGTTTACAGCAGGTGAGCAATTAATCAAGCTAGCATTTAGAACCAAATTGACAAGAGATGTTCAAACTTTTTTTAGTACAGTTTCAATCATGCTTGTTAGTTTTTATCATAGTTAGTTAACCTCATCTCATTTTTATTTAGACAATTTTCAGTCCAGTACAAATCTAAATTTTTAGTCTTTATTTTAGTCCAAGAAAACATAACTTTTTTTAATTTTAGTCAACAAAAACTTTCAATGTTGTAGTCTAGTTTTAGTGAAGTAGTGTTGTCATCGAATATTCTTAGAATCGATTCATCTATCGATTATGCAATAGATTAATTGACTAATCAGACTCATTTTAGTTTAACCAGTGATTGGTGTTTATATCGTATTTTGTATTTGTACAGTGATTTAAAAAAAAAAAGAAAAAAAAAGGGGGGATTGCTGTTCTATTCTACTATTTTACCGGTTCGGTCATTGCTTTCCAAAGTAAAGTAAAAGCAGATTGTTGCAAATCTACTTATTTATGTATGTATTTATTTCTCTCTTTATTCACTACTTCTTATTTATTTACTGATGTAAAATGTATTTACTCATTAAAAAAAAAAAAAAAACCTGTATTCACGTTTCAAAATCTTTGCTTTGTTCTTGTTTACTGTAAAACTGATGTTTATGTACAGCACTTTGTATACAGCAACGCCTGTTCTTAAAGTGCTTTATAAATAAAGTTGAGTTGAGAGTAATAAGTGTATATATATATATATATATATATATATATATATATATATATATATATATATATATATATATATACATATAGGTCCGCAGATAATGTTGAACATTTCGGATCTAAAACTATTTTTAAAATTTTCTTTCATCTTTTTGATGAAAAACAACTTCGCACACAATTAGGGTATATCAACAAGTGGCTACTCTGGCTCCATGCTACAAGCTAGCAAGTTAGCTAACGTTAGCCAATTTACTTGCTAATTTTTGTGGGTATGTAAAAGATTGGAAAGGAAGCAATACAAGCGGTTTAATTTAAATTCTCTTATTCTAAACTGTACATTCATTCATCAACGGTATTTCGAAAACAGTAAGCATTTTCTTTTCTGGCACATCTTGCTTCCCCCCCCATGTAAGTCCTTCATGTATTGTATTTGCAGCTGCACAAGCAAGTTGTTGCTAATTGGTGTTTGCCGATAGCTCACAGTGAATGTGACGATAGCCGTTTGTTGCTCAAGTGGAAGCAGGTGGACCGCAAGGCCCAAACAAACTGACTTAACTCAATTACAAACAAGCATAAACGACTGACAGCGTCTCCTCTAAACAGGCGAGATGAAGTGCGTTTATCCAAAAAGAGTCAATGAATGACTCCACGGTGTTTACACCAGAGACCAGCTGGTCACATTGAAATGATCCCGTCGTCATGGTGACCGCAACAACAAGATGCGGAGAGGAGAGTGCGACGATTCCGAACTGTAATCATAAAGATTTTTGCTGTGTTTGAACGTGCGTGATTTGGCCCATTACGTTGACCTTTTCGTCTGTGGGCCACAAAGGCAAACCCTCCCATAGGCCATTGCGTTTTGATTTGAAAAAATCAGTCATGAAAAGAAGCCATGTGGGAAAAGGCCATGCCTCGCTCCCCCAACTTCATAAAATAACTTCATGAGCTGCAACGTTGCATATACAGCCGCATGAGCCAAAAAAAAACACACGAAAAAAAAAAGGCTGCCCTCCATCTATGCATGGCTCCCTCTGCTATTTGCAAGCTGTAGTCAAACAAGCGCTGTGTAGGTGACAGTTCATTTGTGGCCCTCGTCTGATACATACGCTTATTATGCACATGCACTCTTTTGTTTAACGGGGACATGCTGTGAGATTTCAATTAAATCCACTGGAGAACAATTCATATGAAAGTGTCAGCCACGTCTTTTAAACACAGTGTGAGAGATGTGTGCCTTTTTCAGTTCAAATCTTGACCCCGGAAGCACACTCATAATCTAATAATTTCCTGAAAATGTGATAAATATGGCACTTCATCAAAAATGTTATAAAATACAATCACGTAATAACTTCACAAATAATGCAATGGAAAAAAAAAATCAGACTGATGTAATACCATTTTTATAGTAATATATATTATCCCAGAGGTTTTTGCAGCAAAGCTGTTCTAATCAAGTGGGCGGAGCTTACTTTGATTAACTATCTGCGGAGTTGGTTTAACACTAAATACATTAACTCTCGCCAAATAATTCCAAGGCTAAACTCCATTTAAATCAGACAATGTAAAAATACACTTTGGAGACTGAAATCAACTCTGACATATTTAACAAAATTTTAACTTTTTTTTTTTTTTTTGCTGGTGTATGTAGAGAATCTTAGATGTGAAAACACAAAATGAAGACCTTTCTCTGTCAGATTTTACATGCACAGTTTTGAATGTAATAAAGCCACCAAAAAATTTAATAAGGTATTACATAATCGTAAATATGTTATTACAATATCAGTTTTTGTTTTTGTTTTTTGTTTTTTCATTACTGGCAAAGTTATTACATTATTGGGTTTTATCACATTTTTGATCACGTTAAGTGCAAATTTGTCATGCACAGAGGCACGATCAGTCGTGGAAGCCGCCCAAGTGCCCACTTCAGTGGCCAACTTAGTAGGGATGTAATAAATCGATATTATTATTGATATGAACCTCACAAAATGATAATTATTATGGTATTGTTGAGAGGTTGATGATATTTAAGAAAAAAAAAACTAAAAATGCTGTACAAAAACTCATGATATTGTTTTTTTTAAAAAGGACAATATTGCGGTCAGTGAAATAGCGGTGCAAAGTATCCGTTCATGTAGTTCACAATGCTGCATTTGCACAAACTAGGGATGTAACCATATCCAAATATCACGATACGATATTATCACAATATGAAACTGACGATACGATAATTATCACGATATTGTGGGGGAGGTTGGCAATATTTAAAAAAGGTCACAATATTGTAAAAAACTTGAGGTCATACTAAAAAAATCACAATATTGTGCTTTTGTCATCCATAACATTGTTATGTTGTTATTATTATTATTATTATTATTATTATTATTATTGTATTATTATTATGTTATCATTCTCTTGTGTTGTTAATGCACGCACACATTGAGTTCCTCCACGTATTAACTTGCTTCACAGGCATATTACATTCCCCTTCATCTGACAATTAGTGTCGATTTTAAACATAGAAAGGCCAAAACATCCCTAATAAAAATTAAATTATACTAAAAAACTAGCCATAGCCACCAGAAGGTGCTACAACTGCACAACTGGAAAATCAACCTGACTTTTTTTTTTAACAAAGGCGTTGCATTTAAATATCGTGAACATGACGACGACATTGTGGCAGTTTTAATATTGCGATATCACGAAATTGCGCTTATCGTTGCATCCCTACTTTTAACATCACGACGTGACTGATGAAATTGTGGCAATTTAAACAAAATATCGCCGATATTGTGACATGCCTATCCGCAAGTGGAGTGGGAAATGTGCATGATGAAAACAGACCAAAGTGAACATTTCTTTACCTACAATCGATACAAAATGGTTCAATTTGATCACTACAATGAAATTCTAATTTACAAAAAAAATAAAAAGATTGAATCAAAGTCGGTGGCATAACTTTAATGCAAGGTGCAAAGTACAAATGAAGTTATGGAAGTGGTTTTACGTTGACTGTAACAGAAAATCCAAATGAATTTTGCCAAAGGCAAGCTGATTTTACAAAGTACATGTCGTATAAAAGGCAACACCAACTGTGACTTTCTGGTGAACCCTCAATCATCTGACTCTCCCGGGCAAAGCTCCATTTCGGTGAACGGTGTCTTCTATCTTACCTTTGACTTACTTTTGACAATTCCATAATCCCTTTTCACCTGCCCTCCACCACTCGCCTCACTTCCCTCACCTCGTCGCTTTTGCTCGCCTCCTTACCCGCTATCGCCTTATTTCCTCTCATTTTCACACCAACGCCACCCGGAGTGAATATGCCTTAAATATTTGATGATGAAACCACAGCCTATGCTTTTGCAAGACCGCTTGGCAGAAGGCTTAGATTTTTATTACTGAGGCTGCTTTGCTCCGAGATTTGGGATTTGGGAAAAGGTGAGCGCATGAAAGATTGATGGTGGTGTGTTAACTTCCACAGATGCAGTACATCAAATAAATGTGATACAATGATAAAAATGTATTCTGAGATCACATGCAAGGGTCTTGATAGTTGGGGAAAAACAGACGGTTAAGAAAAATTAATGTTGCCACTGATTAAAAGCTTGCCAATAGTCACTTCAACCATGATAGCGCTAGAATATATATTTTTTTAATTTGTCTTATCATCTGATTGTAGTAATTAAAGAGTTCCATGATTAATAAATACATTTAGTTAGTGGCGTGTGGAAAATGATGAGATGATATTTCTCGGAGTTTAAAGTGCTCATTTGGGCTCACAATATCATTTTTATTTTTATTTTTCTCTCCCGCTGATGAGGCCTTTCAGTTTTTACATTCCTAATTTGTACTCTTTAATGTACGTTCTTGCAAGTACTTTTGAACTTATTTAAATAAATTCGAACGTATTAGCAAATACATTTGAACGTATTTAAACCAGGAAAGTCGAAATTATTGGGTTAATTTTGAGCAATGCTGGAGATATGGCTATGTCAAAACTGAGCAGTAATACATTTAATAATGATGCATATATTTGTGGAGACGGGAGTCGTTATATTTTACAATTTTTAAAATGTGCAGAATTTTACAAGTTACTTCATGTTAAAGAAATATGAAATGAAAAATGCACTGAGCTGTCACCGATGTCTTGGAAATGCAATTATGCCATCTAGTGGCAGAAAAATGACATCAGCACAAATCAATATCGCACTCATTTTTTACAATACATCTTTTCTTTTTTAACTCAATTTTAAGAATTATTATAAAATTATTGTATCAATGACTAAAAAGTGCAGCCATATATTTATTAGCTCAACTTTTTTCACTTTTTTTGTTAAGAGTGTGAAAACTTATGGGGGAATTATTTTTCATTTTATTGTACATTTAGAACAGATATGAAATTTGCGATTAATCCTGAGTTAACTATTGAAGTCATGTGATTAATTACGATTAAAAAATGCATTTAAATGTTTAAACATTTTGACAAATGTGTTCAAACGCGTTCAAAAACGTTGAAAGGTATTGGCAGAAATGCAATCTTTCATGTGGTACCCATGTTGTGTATGTGGCAAAAGAACACAATATTCTGTTGGCTTGGAAAAATAAGTTCGAATGCTGGAAATCCGCTGGCATCGGGGGTTGTTTTTTGATAAGGTGTGGCAGTAAAAGAGTTAATATTCAGAAAGTTAAGTCTGTAAAAAGGGAGACAATATCGAAAGAAAGTTGTGGGAAGTAGACACGGAACAAAAAAAAAACAAAAACAAAAAAAACAGGCGATGTGGAAAGATATCCAAAGCAATAAACAGAAAAGGTAAACAGACGAGTGAGAAAATGGGGAACTTTTGGATGAGCAATGTCTTTTAAGGTTATTGTTTCATTCCCTTTCAAACACCTACAAAGTATTGGTGTGGCATTGGAGGGGGGACGAGGAGGTGGATTCTGAAAGAAGATGAGTGGACATGTAAGGAAAAGGATTTCCGTCACAAAGTATCCCAAGGGGTCTGTCTTTCACTTACTCACTATTGTGGAACCTGATTGAGCCCAAGGATTTCAAGCATATACGTTTGAAAATATATCCAGGAAGAAACGACACAAAGCAGTCTGAGCGGTGCGTGATCCCATTCAAAGGCTCCGCAAGAATACGCCCTCACTCCAGATCAGCTGGAGAAAGAAAGAAAGAAAGAAAGAAAGAAAGAAGCGCGAAGGGAGAAGCTCAAAGCTCTCCCTCGGCGGAGCTGTATGGAGAGATGCGTGGACATGAAGGAAGATGAAAGTGGGATGAAGACAAACAGAGTGAGGACTGCATCAAACTGTGGTGGCCGGTGATGTGGTCTGCATCAGAATTTTGACACTGGAAGGGAAAGGTCAAAAAGATGGATGGTAAATTTAAAGTGAACACATCCGATTTGTTTACATTTCAAAACATTTTTCCCATACCATATAATGGTAACTGATGGTGGAGGATACCGTACATTTTGCGTTTTTTTAATGGTTGTCACTTGTCACAATAGAACATTTTGGAACGCACCAACAGCATGAAATAAAGTTGGAAGTGATGGAATTTTTGGTGTTAGTGGAAGATAAACATTTAATAAGCTTGATGAAGCTGGTATGTTTTGTTCCATTTAAACCAATAGCATGGCATGACACCTTCTTGTGGTTGGCTTAGATAATTCAGAAGCTTCAAAACTGTGTTGCTTGATCGGCAATTTTTGGTTGTTTTTGAGTCAGAAAACTTAATTTATAGCCACAGGGTAATTAAGCGAGCAGAGAGTGGCACAGTTATTGACACAACGTAAATAAATAAATAAAGTTTGGTGGAAAATTAAAGCATTAACTATGGAGATTAATTTCACTTCTTTAAAGTGTTAAAAAAAAATACTGTTGTATTTACTTCCTGTTGCGGCCTATAAACTGTTGGAGTGCGCTGCTCATGGGCACGGAGTTTTGTGTGGCTGGTATGATAAAAAAAAAAAAAAAGATTTCTCAGCCATGTTTGCTTGCTATGCTGTGAAAATAATTGATAATTGACATTGGATGCAAGAATCAAACAGTGTATTCTAAAGACAAATTCTTATAAAATTTCCATTCAGACATGAATTTTGACCAACCCTGATTACCATGCAGCTTCCACCACTGATGTTGATTGGTTCATTATGTTGTCTATATTGTAATGAGCATCATCAGGCAGTATAAATTGTTTGCATCATGTCTTTTTTTTTATCTACTCATTTGACAAACTAAACCAGACTGCATTTGAAATTATTCCTTGAATTCTGAGTTGCTCAATCTTTTCCAAATTCCACCGTGTGTCTTAACCCACGTGCGGAAAAACTGGAGAGAAGTGCATCGCCAGGAAAACGTGTATAATTTAGAAAATATTTTACCGGCAGCATGGTGCTGAAACTCTTTAATTTATCAAACCATGTCCCCCAGAACCAGGCTATTAAAAGATACAAACAGAGTTTGCTGCTGTTGTTTTTTTTTTAAGCTGCTAATGTCTTCAGGGTGAAGGAGACGTGCGGGAGATTAGTTGAAATCAACATGAAGATGCTTGAACTCTGCATGAACCTGAGAGTATTGAGGCTACATTATCAAAATATGCTCAGGACCGACATTTCCAAAGTTAAGGGGAAAAAAAAAAAAAAAAGTAAACACAACTCACTTCTCAAGCTCGTTTGCATTTGTGTCACTCACATTTCCTTGCTATCTTATCCAAACACCTGTAATGAGGGCTCCCTGCAGCGCGAGCATCAAAAAACACATGCACACACGTTGAAGAGACAGACAGGAGCGGGCGGGTGGAGGGGGGGGGTTGAATTCAATGTCGACGCAAACCTTTAGTTCACAAAGCTCAGGAAAAAAAAAAAAAAAAAAAAGCTGAGAAATAAGCATATTTTTCTTACCAGAAAGGCTTCAGGAGGAAGTGGAGAAAAATGTATGGTGAACTCATAGCTGCATGCGGAACTCATTAGAATATCTGCTTAAGTCTTAGAATTGATAAGGCAAATAATGCTAAGTGAAAAATGCTGTGTTAACCATAATATTTGAGTTATGAATCAAGTTTGGCTTGATACTGCATTTTAGACTGCTAGCTAGTTGACTTCACATGGCGCTAACAAGGTAAGACAATAAAGTAAGCACATATTACCTGTAAAGAGGTAGATTAGGTTTCCATGTACTTTTTCTAAATAAGGAAGCAAGACAGACAAGACAGACTGCTTAAAAAAATAAATAAATAAATAAATAAATAAATAAAAAAACATTAAGGTTTGGCGTATGGTTAGGAAGAGAGAACTCTAATTCCACAGTAGAGTCTTTGTCAAGTAGCTTTTCAGTTACTAAGCTAGCTTCATGATCACATTGAAATAGCGCAGTACAGTTCCCAGAGATACCGGTTGCCGATCTATCCTCTTTTCCCAAAGACGTATTTATACGTTTTTTTGTTTGTTTTTTTTTATGCTAGAGCATGCAGAAGGCTTTGATACAGCCTCGCAACTGCAAAGTACGGTTCCAGAAATGGTAGTTATTACACAAACGGCCAGCAGGTGGCAGCAGAGCAAAGGCGATCAACCAGGGCGATGTAGAAAAAAGCTCAATTACTCACAATTTTAAATAGATTTGTGAAAACTGATTAACCTTAGCTCTCTTCTAATGCTAATTGCTGCAAAACGGAAACAGATAGAAACATACTTTTTCTTTCCTGGTGAAAGAAGAGACTTTAATCTTTCTTTTGATAGGTTCCCTGCTTTTATAGCAATAGAACACAATATTCTGTGGGCCTTGCAAAATCAGTCAAAATCCAGTAAAACAGCCAGGAGCGAACGGGATTGCTTCTGTCAAAATGGCTGGGAGTGAATTTAAGAGGGAAATTGCCCCAGTCGCAATCCGGCCAAGAAACATGAACACAACAGTGACCAACAGAGGAAGAGAGAATGGATGACTGGCGGGCCACATTTCAGCACCCCATTATTTTAGATGGGGAAAGAAAATGACGAGAGAGGGGAAAACTTTATTTATTTATGATAATGACCAAATTTCAAAACATAGTAGCTACATTTAATGCCGACTCGCTCATAGCTTAGCTCGCTATATTTTCCAAGTAGCTCGCCCAACATTGATGCAGTGGCACGTGGCCGAATACAAATACTCCCCGAAAACTCCACTCCCCCGTCTCCCGTTGTGTTGAAAGCAATTATTGCTGTGCGACAAGTATTTTATTTGCATCTAATTATCTGCTTGCTGTGAGAAGGTGCGCACATTTGTCTCTTAAAAGGAAGCTGATTGAGCTGCTCACTCTTTGTCAAGCCCAATCACTTACACGATTACAAGATGCATTAGTGAGAGTACATACTTATATTGTCACAAATCAGTGATTTCGCAAATACAGAATGAAAACCAAGACGAAAAAAAATACAGTATTACTTTCTTAGTAGCAATATATATAATATATTTTTTCTCTTCTTTTCCTATCTGTTGTAGCATCTGCAACTCTTTACTAGTATCTAAAAGAATGTTTTTTATTGTACAGTGTGAGTTTGGTTCAGACCATAAGGGGGGGAAAAAAATTAAGATATTTAATTGTTTTTTGCCTCTAGCTAAACAGCAGCCATTATACGCAGCTCTTTGAATTGTAGACCAAAAATACTTTTCATGGTAAATTGAAGTGCTGTGAAGTGGAAGTTTATGTATGTCAGGGTCATGTTGACCAGTGAGGGGAAGCTGGAGCCCTGCAATCACATGGCTGCTGCAGGAGGCGAGCTGAGAAGGCAAAGCTCTCAATTTTCCAGTCGATTTATTTCCCAAACTTCACTTAAGGTCACAGGCTTTGGACAGTGAGCGAAAAGGATGCTCGCAAATGCAACCTGCCAAAATGAGTGTCCTGTGAGGAGTGGCTTGGGCTTATACTACACGGAGATAGGAGACATCAAGAGCTCAGACTCGGACTCTGGAGTGGTGGGCCTGCCCTCGGAGAGGCTTCACCGACATCTCCATGACAGCGGACCGCTGTGACAACAACACAAGTCTGTCGCTTAAACAAGTATGGAAAGGTCACGTGTGTGTTACTTGAGAGACCAGCACTTTCGGAGTCACACATGGATACGTTTCATTTCTTTTTCACTTCCGTTTGCTCCTTAAAGATACGTCTACATGTACAATGCATCACCAAACCTTATGACAACAAAATCTGCTAGCTTAATGCTAACATTTAGGGCTCTATTTGGTGCCCTGTGCAAGACTGGCATGAGACGCGGGCTAAATCTGCGCAGGGGCAGGCTAAACTAAGTTTTGGTATTTTCGCATGAATAAACCAACTTGATTCACTGCCAGTCAATCAACCCATAACTGCTAAAGCTAAATGCCAAAACAAAACAAAAATTTCAAAATACACTCAAGGTCACCATTAGACAAGATATGTCTACATGTACAATGCATCACTAAACCTGGTAGCTTAATGCTAACATTTACAGCTCTATTTTGGCTCCCAGTGCAAGTTTGGCATGAGAGCGGGCTAAATCTGCGCAGGGGCGGGCTAAACTTAGTTTTGGTATTTTCGCATGAACGCAACCAACTGGATTCACTGGCAATCGATCGACCCATTATTGCTGAAAAGCTAAATGTCAAAACCAAAACAAAACGAGTTTCAAAATACACTCAAGTCAGGTCCTAAGTTCACCATTTTATGTTTTTTTTTCTCTGTGGAATTCAATTGAAACATTCTATTTTGTTACCATTAAAAAAAAAACGTAGATTAACAAATAAAAACTGTTAGCCCTTTTTGCAACCATGCACAAGCATTTAAATGTGTTAATTTTTCAAGCGCCCTCCTGGTCAGCCGAGTGCCAAACACGGTTGAAGTGTCATGTTTTTTAGGAATAAAAAAAAACAACATTGCCGTGTCAACCCAAACAAACCACACAGCCATGCAAAATACACCGAAAAACCCCAAAGGTGCTGCAGCTGACAACTACTGTGCATGTTCTGTGACGACACGCTTTCTGTTGAGCCTGACATGGTTCCAAACCACAATGAATAAATAAATAAAAAGATCACAGGTGCCCTCGTTATCTCTATAATCAGCAATAATAAAGCACAAACATTGTGGTATAATAGTATGTCACCTGACTGACCATGCCGAAATAACTAGTGCGCAGCATCCCATTAAACGCCACACAACAAAAGTGCATTTACTGCCTTTGGAAGATTTAATGGAAGTTTGCACACAGATTTGTGCGCCCCTCAGAGGCTCAAACACAAGAGGACAGTACATTAAAGCTTTATACTAACAGAGGAAATATTGAGGTGTGTTTTTTTTTCCATGTTTACATGAAAATACAGATGAGAAACAAGAGCTTTTGGGACCCATTAAAAACATACCATTAAGCCCCATTAGCTGTTTAATTTTGCTGTTGCGAGGGCCCCTACTAGAGCGAGGCCCTTGACAACATCCTGACTTGCCTCCTCTGCGGCACCCCGAAGTCCAATTGTGCGTGCAGCTGTGCTGGCTGAAGGAAAAGAAGGAAGTAGGATGCAGCAGGCTTTTATCAGAAGTCATCTTACAGTGTGCAAAGGAGGACAATTAATAGTTCAATTTGACTGCACGAGCCATTACGAAATAATGTAATTTCCACTATTTTGGAAAATTTGAACTGCAAACATTCCTTGCTTTTGTTTCAGCGAGGGACGTCGTAATTTAGACTGTCCTTCGAATTTAATCACTGAAAATATAATTTGCTGAGTCATTTTGCATGTTGTAAGGTTATTTGATTTTG
Source organism: Festucalex cinctus (assembly GCF_051991245.1). NCBI lineage: Eukaryota > Metazoa > Chordata > Actinopteri > Syngnathiformes > Syngnathidae > Festucalex > Festucalex cinctus. The sequence goes on from NC_135429.1 coordinate 13,392,785, forward strand.
ATGGAAACTAAAGAAATAACTATAATTGAAAAAATAATAATGATGTAAAATAAAACCTTTTTTTAATTCACTGAAACTACATTAACCTTTTTTTTTTTTTTTTTTTTTAACTAAACTAAAACCGTTGTACATTACCTGGGTAGTAGTCTTTAAAATGTTTACAAAATAATGGTTTTGTTGAATTTTTATAACATTTTTAAATAATCTTTTACACAAGAAATGGACAACAATTAAAAAAAAAGATCTAATACTAAAACTCATAAAAACTAAACTAAAAGGAAGCATAAAACAAACAAACTAATAAAAGCTAACAAACCTGCTATGATAACTAATTAAAACTAATTAAAAATAAAAACTAACTATAATGAAAACTAGTAACAGGCTAGCTTGTCAGAAACATCAGTTAACTTTCCGGGGCAATTTGACCCATCATACAAAGTGTCTCTCTTAAAAATAAATAAATTAATTAATTCATTAATCAATCTAAATATTAACTACATTATTCACCATTTCCTGAATATTTATAGTTGTCTAATGAGTCACTAAACTTACAAAAAATGTAATGGGTCATTATGACCCCCTACTTAACAAAAACATGTGTCATTGCTCTTTTTTTGTTGAAAATTCCAAAAAAACAATTATAACCACAATAGTGTGAACTTTAAAAAGTGCCAGTAATAAAATATGATTTCTGATTTGTTTTTTGTTTTTTTTTAAATCTCAGTCTAGCTTTGGATTTTAGCCACATTAAAAAAATAAAATAAAATAAAAATAAAAATAACACCAGAAAAAAGGATGAGACCAAAAGCAAAACAAAGGGGATTTACGGGCAAAAATGAACAGGGTTGGGACTGAATGACTGACTATCTTCCGAGGTATTCCAAGTGACCCTACGCACTGATATTTTGTAAGTATATGTACATTAGTTTGACCCTGCTGCAGAGGGATTTCACACCATGTGTGGAAAAGTTGTTGACAAAGCGAAGGCAGTTTGCTGACTTTGTAAAAATGTAAATGCCTTATCGCAGTGTTACCTTCACACACTGGGGAGCCACTGCACAGGAACGCAACATCTGTCCTCCTCCATCATGTCCACAAATTTGAACAAATGACACATTTGCTCAAATTCGCGCGAGCCGGATATATTGGAAATGTGAACATTTGTGTCCATTATAACTATAAATCATAATTACATTTGACTCGCCACACCGGTATGCGGGCTGCAGTATGGTGGATCCAAATGCGGACTGTGAAGAGATGTTGAGGCAGAAAAACGCTAACAAAGGTTTATTTGTTGGGCTAATAAAATAACTATCACCAACCTAACCTATGTTTTAGATATTTTACACATATCGAGAAAAAAAAAAAGGACAACTGTGCATAAACTACACGTGGCAATACCTCCCCTGACAAACTGTGGTAGTACCATGACTGACCTGTGAGAGGCAGCGATGTGATTCACGAAAGAAATAGAAGTAGAAGAAAAAAAAAACACAGAAAAAGCTATGTTAACTGTTAGCGTATCTGGTAACGACAATGTGGTTGTCGTGTCATTGTCAAAAGTGACTTGGGAGACATGTTCTTTAGGGTCACCAGACATCCCGGAGTAACGAGGGCACATAGCATTTAGCATCAGCTAAAGCAATAACACAACCACCGGTTACCATTTTGACTAGCGACCAAATTTGTTATAAATAGCACCTAGTGAGAATTTATTGAAGGCGATATTTGATTCAGTGCTGTATGATATGGATCCCATTTTTGGTCATATTGGTACCATTGTCTATTTTGTTGAGGTGTAAATTCTTTTATTTTATCTCATTTTTATTATTATTATTATTATTATTATTATTATTTTTTATTTTTTTGTATTTTTATTTTCTTTTTTTATAATATGTGTGTTTGTTATATGGACCTGAGTCTGATCAATAAACGTGAATTGAATTGATTTTCAGCAAAATTTTATGCAATTTTTTTCCACTCTATCCTCGACACTTGAATTTATTTCCAAAAATGAAGCATTTTTATGTGTTTTTGCTTTTCAAGTCTATGCTTAATTACAAGTAAATTGAGATAGAGTAGAACATAAAATATAAATTTAGGTATGATGCAAATTAGCAACAATGGGCATTTATGGTAAAACGGGGAAAAAAAGCACCTGTTCCTTGTTATACAGACACTCCATAAAACGAGTTTCTCCTTGATTTGTTTCCTGTGACTTCATAATTTTTTATCTTTCTTTTCAAGACGCAATCACGATGTCACTGGCTAAGCCAGTAGAAATGGGTCCTACGATTTTTCTCTGGAAATATTGAACAGGTTTGACATTTACGATTTTTGGCCCTACTGTTTCCTGAGCAGATCATCAAGCTCAAATTAGGCCATATTATTCATGTGCTTTACAAGTTGTGTTAGTTGGCAGAATTAGGCAGCGTCAGTCAAAAAAAATACGAAATTCATACATATTCTTTCTGTGGAAATCAAACATAACATGAGAAAATTTCGTAGTCATCATCATAAATGAGGCCTGAGGCAATTGGGCGTGAGTCTGATTCTTAATGAGTAATAATGAATGTCCTAATTTGTGGCAGCGGTGCCGTGTCCAAATGCTGGTATAGTGCCACATAATAACCGGTCTTTAGCGGCAGCTTTTATCTGGAGCACCTTCCAATACGGAGAATATAAATATTTTCCGCACGAGTGAGTCCGGTGGGATTTATAAAACACAATTTAGAATGTGCGGTTAGCGTTAGTTTCTTATGTGGATCTTTTTGATTTGTGATAAAACGTAATGAAGCTGGAGAAAATAGTCAAAGGCTTTTATGAGAGTACATAAAAGTAATTTATCATTATCAGTTTTTATATAATGGTACTTAGCCTTATGGTATGTACGTTGTAGTTTATTAAATTAACTTTGTGTCTTATAGAGTTTTAAATACAATATTCATGCATTGGATGATGATGGGATCAGCCTTTACAATACATGTATGTTTTTCTTTCTTTTTAATTATTATTATTTTAACTGCACGACAGTTTTATCGTCAAATGTCATCCTTGTTCTGCTATTTCATGATTCAAATCCTAATCAGGATTAAACTTCAAATCTACTCCGACCGCTTGCATTTTCACGGTAGGGGTAGCTACGCATTTGTACGCGGCTGAATGTTGGCTGGGAAGTCAGCATCCTCCCTGGGGCCAGTTATTTTTAAAAGCCCGACGAATATACGCGGGCAGATGGAACGAGTCCGCTGTAGTTATGATTAGCAACGTTTTAACATCAAATACGGGACCCATTTTCACCGGCTAACCTTCCCTTTAGGAGGAACCAGGGGCTAGAAACTGTAGATTGCTTGGTGGCAGAGAGCCAACAATGCTGATCAAGCAGATGATGCTGGGTAATGCACGGTATGAACAATTTTTGAAAAAGAAAAAAAAACAACTTTTTTTTGTATCATTCACCAATGCTACCACTTTCTTACAGCAGCTGTATGCATGGAGCAAAGCACGTAATTATAGCTTTTCTATGCGAGACTATTTTGATGGACTATTCTCCACTAGTTTGTCAGTCACTCTGCCTTTTCCCAGAATGTCATTATTTCCACTTCATTGTTAAGAACTACATATTGTGTGAGATTAAGATATATTTCGTCACTCATGCATGCAGGTCTGTTACCTGTGAAGTTAGTGTATTCACAGTTTGAATTCAATATTTTTTTACATGTTGTTCTAAGAAATTATCATTGCTGACAAACCGAATAGAAACAAGACTTTTTTTTTTTTTTGCATAAAAAAAATTATAAGAGTGCATACATATATCATCACTACAATGCATTCAATAGGCTGAACAATATTGTCAACACTGAGCAATGATAACATATTGATAACAGCACGACAGCAACATGAAAACCAAAAAAAAAGAAAAAAAACCTGGCAGACCAAGGGAGAATATCTTTACTCCGGACTCTCAACTCCTCAGTGACAAGGCAGAGCGGCAGAAGCAACATACAGTAGTACAAACTGCGGTAGAAATCATCAATGATCACTGATTCAATGCCCTGGGAGAGCAACCGTGAGGAAAATTCAATACAAGCCAATTTATCAAGCCACATGTTCAACAAGGCTTAACATATATACAAACACAATCTTTCTAATTTCCCTTTTGTTTACACTGAGACTTGAAAAGAAATGCTCAAGTGTTCCTCATCAACATCATTTTATGTCAGACCTTCTCAAATGGTGGGGGTGGGCGTGGTGCGATACCAGATGCCTGTTATTTATTTATTTATTCTTGTCATAATAGATTAAAGTGTAATTGCACATTCACTACAGTAGGTGGCAGTGGCTGCAGGGGTGTGCTTACAATAATTTTATCGACAAATGCTGCTACTTATAGTCATGACAGAGAGTTTGCGGTGGGTGGGATTACCCCCCCCCCCCCTTAGGTCTGGGAGGCAAAAAAAATAATAATTGAAAAGCAATACTTTATCCATACAGTACATTTTCTAGAGTACTAGGCCTATATATAATAAATGCCATAATCTGTTCCATTCTTAACCAGCTGAAAATATTTACTCAATAATACTTCATATATGTAATCATTCAAAATAAAAAATAAAAAAAAACATACAGTAATGACATAATTAAATAAAAATTAAAAAAAATAAATAAAGAGTTACATCAATTGAATGGCCATTGTGCTGCTCGGTCAACTACTAGTATAGTAATAGTCATTTTTTTTCCACAGAGGATAAAGAATATATGCCAGTGAGTTTGTTTATTGTCCGTAAATGTGTTGGTGCACTATAATATAGATGTTATTTAGCATTATCTTTAAGCTAGCAGACTGAAAGGCTAAGATATGTACAGTAGTTATTTTAAATGCACAAAGCGTAATTCACTTTTTAATGTTATTTTTACTGAACTTCAACTGGGAGAAGAAATGAACAGTTTGAATTTTGTTCTTGACGAATTGGTCAATATATGCGCAAGTGTAGATTATTTTGAGTTGAGTTGACTTCACTCCCACCATAACATTATTTTGAGACAGCCAGATAGGCACTCAAAAATAAAGTACACTGATAAATGTTTACAGTTAAGGAAATGTGGCAATATTCATGAGAAAGTCCACAATTTGCGTTTTTTTTTTTTTTTAATTTAAAAATGGGGTCAAATTATAATGCCGCTGATTCAAAAGTGTTGAAGTGCGGCCAATTGATAACCACCGAACTAAATATTAAAGTACGAGGCAAACAAATTGCACACACATCCTGTTCGTTGCATACACAATCATAACATGATCACGTTTCCCCCTCATACTCACACACATTTAAACTTGAAGCCCCCCTGCACCCCGTGAACGATGCAGCTGTTCTGTCTCGGAGGCACAGCAGGGCCGAAGCGAAGCTATTTCAGGCTGGGGTGGCCAGATTGAATTAAAGCCGGATTAATCCCTGCAGAATTTGTGTCATTCTTCCAAGCGACACTAAATCCAAATCAAATTATCCAACACGTACCTACAACCCACCGCTAGCGCACGTCACAGCCTAGCATGCTAGCCTGAAAAGCTAGCCGGACATGTCGCCATGTCATTCTTTCTCCTCATGATCACATGTTATAAACTATCACCCATCCTCCCCTCACCGATCTTTTGTTCCTCCCCAGCTGTGACTGATGCAATCAAAGTTAATTGATAGCGACAGTCCCTAAATCCAGAAGAGGAATCGTTAATTGAAAGAGGATTTCAGGGCGGTCACTGGGTTCATTTTTTCCGGCTAGCGACTATCCTGTCGTAGAACGTTCTGTAATTCAGTTCATCAGTGTCAATACTATCATCCATCCATTTTCTATAGTGTTTGGCCTCATTAGCGTCACCACCAGTGAGCACGAGCCTATCCCGGCTGACGTTGTGCCAGAGGCGGAGTGGAGCCTGAACTGGCTGCCAGTCAATTGCAGGGAACAAGAAACAGTCATTCAGAATCACATCTATCGACAATTTCAAGTCTTCAAATAATATAGCCTGCATGATTTAGGAAATGAGGAGGAGAAGATGGCCTGAGCAAAGTTATTTTTACAGTTATTTTTTTATGCTTTTGGGATGTTTGCATTCAGTTTCATCCCAAAAACATAAATAAATTAAAAATGGGTAGTGTTTTTCACATACCAGCAACTATATGTTTCTTTGCGGCACAGTTTAACGAATCAATTACTTCAGTTGAGGAGGAAATTTTTATTTTATTTTATTTTTTTTTTAGGCTAATCCCAGGAACCTCAATATAAGCAACAGACAGTGGGTTTTCTTTATTTTTTTCGTTTTTAAATAAACTGTTTTTATTAAATTCACATAGTGTGTATATAGTAGCATCTTAGTCAGTGGGGTTTGTTCACGCGTCGCGGTAGCATTGCATTGTCTTGTCTTGTTCTGTTGAGGTGTGCTGTGCTGGTAGTGTCAAGTTTTTCCACGTCTAGCCAAGTTTCTCCACGTCAACTCAAGTTCTCCACATCAACTCAAGTCTGTCCACGTTAACTCAAGTATGTCCACGTCAACTCCAGTTTGTCCACGTCAACTCAACCCTGTCCACGTCAACTCAAGTCTGTCCACGTCAACTCAAGTATGTCCACGTCAACTCAAGTATGTCCACGTCAACTCCAGTTTGTCCACGTCAACTCCAGTTTGTCCACGTCAACTCAAGCCTGTCCACGTCAACTCAAGTCTGTCCACGTCAACTCAAGTATGTCCACGTCAACTCAAGTATGTCCACGTTCTGCCCAGTTTGTCCACGTCAACTCAAGTCTGTCCACGTCAACTCAAGTCTGTCCACGTCAACTCAAGTATGTCCACGTTAACTCCAGTTTGTCCACGTCAACTCAAGTATGTCCACGTTAACTCCAGTTTGTCCACGTCAACTCAAGTCTGTCCACGTCAACTCAAGTATATCCACGTCAACTCCAGTTTGTCCACGTCAACTCAAGTCTTTCCACGTCAACTCAAGTCTGTCCACGTCAACTCAAGACTGTCCACGTCAACTCAAGAATGTCCACGTCAACTCAAGAATGTCCACGTTAACTCCAGTTTGTCCACGTCAACTCCAGTTGGTCCACGTCAACTCAAGTCTGTCCACGTCAACTCAAGTCTGTCCAGGTCAACTCAAGTATGTCCATGTTAACTCCAATTTGTCCACGTCAACTCCAGTTGGTCCACGTCAACTCAAGTCTGTCCACGTCAACTCAAGTCTGTCCACGTCAACTCAAGACTGTCCACGTCAACTCAAGAATGTCCACGTTAACTCAAGTCTGTCCACGTCAACTCAAGTCTCTCCACGTCAACTCCAGTTTGTCCACGTCAACTCAAGTCTGTCCACGTCAACTCAAGTCTGTCCACGTCAACTCAAGACTGTCCACGTCAACTCAAGAATGTCCACGTTAACTCAAGAATGTCCACGTTAACTCCAGTTTGTCCACGTCAACTCCAGTTGGTCCACGTCAACTCAAGTCTGTCCACGTCAACTCAAGTCTGTCCACGTCAACTCAAGTCTGTCCAGGTCAACTCAAGTCTGTCCAGGTCAACTCAAGTATGTCCACGTCAACTCCAGTTTGTCCACGTCAACTCAAGTCTGTCCACGTTCTGCCCAGTCTGTCCTGCCAAGTCTATCCACGCTCTGCTATGTCTGTCCTGCCAAGTCTGAACATGCCATGCCAAGTCTATCCACATCATGCCAAGCATGTCCACATCATGCCCAGTCTGTCCACGTTCAGTCTGCCCACGCCCCATCCGGTCTTCTATTTGGTTTCAGTTATTCCCATTAGTCTCCCGGCCTTGCTTTTCCGCCATTGGGTCCATCTCCCCACATCCACACACCTTCTACATGACAAGCAGACTATGACGCAAAAGCTTATTCGGAGCCTCGACCTCGTACATTTAATATAATGTGCGCTCAGCACAGTTTCCAGTTAAACCTCAACTGAGGATCCACATCCCTTTCACAGAGGATTATATGAATCTATGGATTACAGCAAGTCAAGACACTTCATCTCAAACTAGCTGGAGTGACAAGGAAACGCGTTGTTTGTTGTCTTTGTTGCTTGCGAAGCGGCTTTTCATCGCACATATTATACCCCGCTGGGACCTATTTGCTGATCACTCGCTCAACTGTAGGCTTTTTTTTTTTTTTTGTTCACAAAGGTGTTTGGAATAACTGGGGGTACACAATTGCTTTTTTGGTTGTTTGCTTCCATAGGGAGTGTACGTAATCCCTGAGAGACATCTTTTTTCAAACAATACCACTGTTTGTGTTGTGGTTTGTGTTTAAAGAAGATTTGATTGAAATCTTCCAATCGTTAGTTATTTTATCTAATTTTAAGCACCACAGACACCAGTAGTACATTCAGATCAGGGAATAAGACCAATGGAGTGGCATAACCCGTAGACTGGGTCACTGGTTCTCGAGTGCGTCCTGGTAAGAAGTCACGACGGGGTTTGCACTTAAATCACTGTCACCCATTGATCTAATCTAAGAAACGCTAATCTACAATCTGTGCAAATCTCCTGATGAGAATTCAAGGACCGCTTTGCATGCGAGTTCGCTCGGATTTGTCGTCTTTCGATGTTTAATTTGGGAGATAAAAACGGTGGTCTCAGCACATATTCGTCATATATTGTATTTCGAAGCATGGCCGTAAAATGCGCGCGTGCGTGCGTTTTTGTGTGTTTGCGCTTGATGGACATGCCGTGGCTGTGGAGAAAGAGTGAAGATGCGTGAGGGAGAAGTTAGAGAAGCAGAGAGCAGCAGCAGCCGGTGGCGTGAGGCTGTGAGATGAGTTCATTTCCTGACAGGGCTGACACACTCAGCCAACAGGGGAAAACCTGCTCGCTCGCTCTCTGTGTCTAACTCACACATAGATGCACACGCACACGTTTGTGTCTCCTTAAGAGGACATTACATCTTGTAATAATTTGCTTAACCTACTACAATATTAACCATAGTACTATTTTTGCATCTATAGGCCATAAAGAGTCGCATTGTGTATTTTTTTTTTCATGATTGAAATCAGTTTTGTGTGTTTCTGTAGCAAACCACATAATCAGTTTTTATGGATCAACACCACTTTTTGTCCCAGTCTGATACCAGTATGAGTACTCAATTCTTGAGTAGTCACTGATACTGATACCAAGTACCGATACCACTAGGAAATGATACATAACATTTCCCCCAAAAAACATTGACATATATTATATGAAAAGAAAAACAATACATCCAATCCCAATATAACATTTTTCCTGAAAACTGCATGAAATTAATGGCAATTTTCTATCCTTCTAATTTATAGTTCCTGATTGCCCACAAGAGGGCAGCCAACATCATGAGTACTAATAACTTGAAATAGGATAACCAGGTATCGGCCTGATTCATTAGTTCAGTTATTTTTTTAATTTCATTTTGAGTTTTAGTTTAAATTAGTTTTCAGAGCAGGTTTGTTTTATTATTTTCTGAAAATGTTTTCAGTGCAGTTTTTATGAGTTGTATTTTTCTATTTTGTGTTTTTCTTTTGTGCAACGTTTAAAAAAAACAAGTATTGTGTCATAAAAAATTCAACAAAATGTTATTTTAAAAATATTTTAAATATAACTATCAACAAATGACATATAGGTAATGTATCCGCGTCTACAGGGGAAAAAGTTGACATTTTCTACACAATTTGTTAGTTTTAGTCAGTTTTGTGAACGTGAAATGTAGCATTAAGCATTACAGCTTTTATTTTCCATCATTAAAGACTTTTTTTTTTTTCAATTTTAGTTAATATAGAATTATAGGGTGTCCGCCATCGTGAGTACCAATACCATGAAATAAGGCTATATATTGGCTGATGCCAGGTCCATCCCTATCAGTTATTTCTTTTATATATAAATGTAAAAGGATTAGCTTATTATATATACTGTATATAAACTAAACTGATAAATAAAATCTTCCAAAGAACATGGCGCAGTAAACTAGGATACCTCAAACAAAACAATCAATCGCTAAAGAAGCAAGAAAGGAGAGATCAAGAAAATGTGAACAATCACAAGGTAAGTGGCTCAGGCAGTGGAAAAACAAGATGGAGAAGCTCAGTGTTGACAGTGCAACCTATCACCAAACAATGTTGCCTGTTTTTGTATCATCCCAGTCCATCTCACCCTGCCAGGGGAATGAAAAATTGTGAAGAGTACATGTTGGTGGGTGAGGAGGGGATGAGGTGTGCATATTGCTTCCCAGCAGCTCCCACACAGGTTAATCCTGGAACAATCAAGGAGGCTGTTTATTATGAGTCACCTTTTCTGCCAAATTGTGTCTAATAGGAAGCGCTAAGGCCGTCATTTCCTTTTAATTTTTATGTCATAAATCATCCATGCAGTGTACAGTGTTCAAAAATTGCCATGGGGACAATTTCCTGCTCATAGATTTTTTATTTTTTTATTTTTTTTTTGCTATTATCATTTAAATATATTCCTATTACAATAAAAGTAGACACCTGAAACATCCAAAAAGTAGTATGAGATTCAATAAAGCATCTTTATCATTAAGCACTTATTTAACAGCAGATTTTTATAATAAAATGTAATTGTCAGGCACATGTCAAAAAAGCCAGTAAATTATCAAACCAGAGGAAAAAAAAATAAGAGTGTACCTAGAGTGCAATGAACGTCTTGGAAAATCAAGACTTGTGCCGATCCTTCAAGTAACAACAATAACACTCAGCATGATGTTCTTTAGCGATGCATAAAAACAAAATACCAGTCAGAGAGAGAGATGGGTGTTTATTGAGGAAGGTCGGTTGTTAATCACGGCAGATTCGAACACGGTCAAAGCTTTCAAGTAAGACTTTTGAATTGCAAGAAAATCAAGGTCATAGACTACACTTGATTTGAAAACACTCAGCTTTTTCAATGGGATGTCAATGTGTCTTTCACTGCAAGTATGACACCTCTTAGCAAATGCATAAAGTAAACAGAAGTGCTGAGGCATTTCATGTCAAAGAAAAAAAAACTGACCGAGGCAGAGCTTCACATAGTTTTGAGTAGGTTTCCCCCTCTCGTGGCCTGTGTGTTGCTCAAATGACACTGCTTGTTATACATGCACAATTTTCAACATGTTGCTTTGTTGTTGACATTATTTAGTACCTGCCATTTATTCGTGGCTGTGAAACCTTTAGTGTACATTGCTGTAGGAATAATAAATGTAAACTAGAGCTGCGAGCAGCTATAAAGGGCCCTCGCAGCCCGGGCCACGTTGGGGTACTTGCACGTTGGGGTACTTGCACGTTGGGGTACTGGCACGTTGGGGTACTGGCAAGTTTAGGTAAGGCACATTGGAAGCAGAATTTCTTTGAAAATGGCATGATAAACCTTGACATGTGGATTTTTTTTTTTTTTGTAAAAATACCGTTAAGTTGGTGTATTTTTTTTTATGCCTCTAGGGCTAGGTGGCGCTGTATATATAATGGAATGTTGTCATAGGGATACCTTCAAGCCTTGACTCTAAACATACATGTCAAGTGTGGGATTTTTTTGGAGCATGTACCGTGGAGTTATTAAGCATATCCTTCATTCACGATATTGCTTTTAATGTCCATTAGAGGCTATCAAAAATAAATAAAAAAGTACATGTTTGGATAAGTCTAATGCCAGTGAACATTTTGAGTGGTGGAAAGTAAAAGAATATTCATAAATGACTTAGTTATCACACTTAGAATGAGTTTACATTTTTTGTACAAAATACCGTATGTGGGGTATTTTTTTGTTTTGCCTCAAGGGCGAGGTGGCGCTGCATATATAACTGAATGTTGTCATAGAGATACCTTCAGGCCTTGACGATAAACATACATGTCAAGTTTGGGATTTTTTGGAGCATGTATCGGGGAGTTATTAAGCATATCCTTTTTCAGTGCGAAACACAAATTTTGATGCCCCGCGCTCATCATATAGTATTTCCAAAAGTCAAGATTTTTCCGTCTGTTGTTGGCTCAGGTCTTGGCATGGTCCAGGTCAAGTCATAAGTCAGTCGGATAAAACATGTAGGAGAAGTGGGCAAAAGTATGCCCCCTGAAAATGTGCAAAAATCGTCAAAAATGGGACATTCAAAAATTCGTACCTCACTTCCTGTTCATTTTAGCATATGGGTCCAAGAGACTTTTTTGTAGGTCTTTGGCTCCGTCATACACGTAAAAATTTTCGTAGATCTTGCTTAAACGTAGAATCGGGGCTGCTTCGTTAAAAATTTCTAGGGGGCGCTATTGAGTCATTTTTGTAAAAATAGTACAATCAACAATAAAATATTGTTCATTTTACCAGGCCAGATGTGTGTGCCAAGTTTCATGAGTTTCTGCGCATGTTTAGACCCTCAAAACTAGCGTTGTTTTCTTGGCGAACAGTGCTTAGCCACGCCCACAGCGATTCGCGAAAACTCACAAACTTCGTGTTGTGACATCATGAAGGCCGAAACCCTCATCTGAGCAAATATGAGGTTGGTCCAGTTAACGTGTTTGGAGAAAAATGTACAAGAAAATTCGTAAGAAAAAAAATTGCCACTAGGTGGCGCTATCAGTAAGATGAAATATAAGTTCGTAGATGTCTTTAGGGCTGGACTCTCATCAAATGTGTGAAATTTTGAGAAGATAGGATCATCTCGGTCAAGTTCATGCAGCTTTTATTGTCACGAAAAATTTTCGGACTTTGCGTCACCGTAGCGGCCACGCCCTTTGGCGAAAAGTTACAATATTCGGTGTGGGGCATGATCAACATCTTAAGGCTTTTCTGACCAATTTTCAACTGGATCCCTTCAACGAGCTCGGCACAGTAGCTAAAAACGTAAAGTATGACATTTATTGTTACCACTAGGTGGCGCTATATGTATAACTGAATTTTATCATATAGATGCTTTCAGGCCGTGACTATTACGTTGCCTGAGAAGTTTGAGATTTTTTGGAGCTTGAACATGGGAGTTATCACACTTAGAATGAGTTGACATTTTTTGTACAAAATACCGTATGTGGGGTATTTTTTTTTCACGCCTGAAGGGCTAGGTGGCGCTGCATATATAACTGAATTTTGTCATAGAGATACCTTCAGGCTTTGACTATAAACATACATGTCAAGTTTGGGATTTTTTGGAGCATATACCGGGGAGTTATTAAGCATATCCTTTTTCAGTGCGAAACACAAAATTTGATGCCCCGCCCTCATCATATAGTATTTCCAAAAGTCAAGATTTTTCTGCCTGTAGTTGGCTCAGGTCTTGACATGGTCCAGGTCAAGTCTAAAGTCAGTCGGATGAAATGTGTAGGAGAAGTGGGCAAAAGTATGCCCCCTGAAAATGTGCAAAAATCGTCAAAAATGGGACATTCAAAAATTCATAGCTCACTTCCTGTTCATTTTAGCACATGGGTCCAAGAGACTTTTTTGTAGGTCATGGACTCCCTCATACACCTAAAAATTTTCGTAGATCTTGCTTAAACGTACAATCGGGGCTGCTTCGTTAAAAATTTCTAGGGGGCGCTATTGAGTCATTTTTGTAAAAATAGGACAATACATGATAAAATATTGCTCATTTTGCCAGGCCAGATGTGTGTGCCAAGTTTCATGAGTTTCTGCGCATGTTTAGACCATCAAAACTAGCGTTGTTTTCTTGGTGAACAGTGCTTAGCCACGCCCACAGCGATTCGCGAAAACTCACAAACTTCGTGTTGTGACATCATGAAGGCCGAAACCCCCATCTGAGCAAATATGAGGTTGGTCCAGTTAACGTGTTTGGAGAAAAATGTACAAGAAAATTCGTAAGAAAAAAAATTGCCACTAGGTGGCGCTATCAGTTAGATGAAATATAAGTTCGTAGATGTCTTTAGGGCTGGACTCTCATCAAATGTGTGAAATTTTGAGAAGATAGGATCATCTCGGTCAAGTTCATGCAGCTTTTATTGTCACGAAAAATCTTCAGACTTTGCGTCACCGTAGCGGCCACGCCCTTTGGCGAAAAGTTACAATATTCGGTGTGGGGCATCATCAACATCTTAAGGCTTTTCTGACCAATTTTCAACTGGATCCCTTCAACGAGCTCAGCACAGTAGCTAAAAACGTAAAGTATGACATTTATTGTAACCACTAGGTGGCGCTATATGTATAACTGAATTTTTTCATATAGGTGTTTTCAGGCCGTGACTATTACGTTGCCTGAGAAGTTTGAGATTTTTTGGAGCTTGTACATGGGAGTTATTCAGCATTTGCTCTTTCTGGACAAATGAAATTTTAAAGGCAATATTTGATGCCCCGCCCCCGTCATATAGTATTTCGAAAACGCAAGATTTTTTGCCTAGTTTTTCTCTTAAGTCTTGAGATGATAAATGCCAAGTTTAAAGTCAATGGGATGAAAAATGTTTGCATAGGGGGAAAAAGCATGACCACAGTGAATGTGCCAAAATAGGCCAAAATTGGACATTAAAAAATTCATAGCTCACTTCCTGTACATTTTAGGAAATGGCTTCCACTGACTTTTTTGTGCGTCTCGTAGTGCTACACGTGCCTGCCATTTTTCGTAGCTCTAGCTCAAACGGACCGGGATTGGTTTTTATTTTTCTACGCTAGGTGGCGCTATAGAGTCGCGTTGTTATGACAACTACATAATATCAAATTTTTCGCCGGGCCCGAAGAGACTGCAAAGTTTGGTGAGTTTTCGTAAATGTTTAGGCCCTCAAAAATGCGATCGTTTACGGAGAAGAAGAAGAAGAAGAATAATAATAATTCTTACAAAAACAAGAGGGACCTCGCAGCGGTCGCTGCTCGGGCCCTAATAATAAGTTATCATACATTTGTTGCAATGAAGACCTGCTTCTGTTTGCAATGAAGACTGCTTTGCTCAGTTCCCACTCACATTCACATAGCCTGGCTATTTGAAAATGACTCAACAAGCTGAAGAACCACAACATCGAACGCAGCAGAATGGTTTGAGCCAGCCTGCTGAGGTTGCCTATTTTCTGTTAAGAAATGATTGCAAACTTGTACTCAGCAATCTTCCGCTCACATGCACAACACAGACAAACAAGTACACTGTGTTCCAACTATGCCTTGCATTTGCATTTTTTGGGTTGGAACACCCATGTAACTGTGGAAAGGGCGTGGAAAACCAAATAAATAGAGAGGGTGAGGAGAGGAATCTTCAGAGGCTGTAGGAGTGAATTGTATCAGTCAGTTCCTCTCCTCTCTCCTCGCGAGCCCTGAACTGAGTGTCTTCTCTC
The DNA here is from genome assembly GCF_051991245.1 of Festucalex cinctus. Classification (NCBI taxonomy): domain Eukaryota; kingdom Metazoa; phylum Chordata; class Actinopteri; order Syngnathiformes; family Syngnathidae; genus Festucalex; species Festucalex cinctus. The sequence continues at coordinate 13,408,046 of NC_135429.1, forward strand.
CTTTTTGTGTCGTGTTTAATAGATGTCAAACAGGTAACCCTGACAAATGCGTTCAACTATCCGTAGCTATTGACAACCATTAGCCCGTCAATGACATTTTTCCATTGTGTGTTAGCTATGAGTATTGAGCTAGCAGTTGTAGGCTACATTCATCATGAAGCCATCCAACTACATAAACTACACCAAAAAAATGTGCAGGTCAGTGAATACACTCTTCGTCTGATTAGAACAGGTGGAATCCGAACAAGGAAATAAGATGTGGACGAGGCACACAAAAATATGACACAAGATGAAACAAAAGTAAAACGAATCTAAAGTCAAGAAAAACAAAACATAGATCACGATGCGAAAAAAAAAAAGTTTCGGCCTCACCTCATGCTTTTGTTCCATATCTAACACATTTTTGTTCATGTCAAACAAGTGAGTGGGCAGACACACACATACACACGCACAAATCCTGAAATTTCCATGGCTGCCGCAGTGTTACGCCGACCTGGCTCTTGACAACAGTCTAATTGGTAATTATTCACATGTCTCCCTCTTGGGAACCAACTATCCTAATGAAATTGCTTCGTGTGTCTGGGGCGCAGACAGGTCTTTAGCGCGCACACACCCACGTGGATCCGACTAGCAAAACGGCTTGATTGTTAAAAAAAAATAAAAAAATAAAAAAATCAGAGGTGGCAGCGTTCCATCGGAGTCAAAGTCAACTCCAAAAAACAAGATCATTAGCGCGACCTCAGGAATAGAGAACTTCTGAAAGCAAGTTTTACCAATAAAATATAACTTTGAAAGACTGCCAATTGAAGGCGGTATGTGAGGGCCTTTACAAAACAAGTATGATCTTTTTTTTTTTTTTTTTTAAATCAAATATTACACCGGGAAAGAATTGATTGATTAATTGATTCCAAAATTGCAGTCATTTTTTTTTCTCCACGGTTCCAGATAAGCAAAATTCCACTGCTGTAGTAAGACTGTAGTAAGAACAGTTTAGTCATGTTTTATCAAAGTTTAAAGCCTAGGAGGACAATGTCATATTTCACTTTTAATTGATGGGACTCTCATCTATTAAATTTCTTGATCTCAATACAACAAAGCCAACAAAGTTAACCATCTACCTCGATCCTCTCACTAAATCTTAATTGGTCTGGACTTTTAATACCCTTGCTAGGTTGATTAGTTTTTCTAATGTCATTACTTTTTGTTTCAAATCTGAAGTGAAGCAAGGGCGGTTTCTGCTGAGAAAGGAAGTATTGTGACTTGTATACTAATCAAATGTATCGCATTCTTGGAGTCATGTGTTTGCTCTTTGCTTAAGATGATCTGCTGCTGCGAAGGCAGTCATTGGGTGACATTTTTTTACAGCACACAAATGCTAATGACTGTAAACCGAATGCTGACTGGAGGTTTCTGATCTCATGTGCTATATAATGAGTCCTTCTACTGCATTTATTGCATGCTTCTCTGTCATTGTAAGACATGTATGGTGGTAGTGCAAAATGGCTCCAGTGATTGTTGTCATGCTGTAATCAATGAATTATAAATTGGATAAATGAGATTGCTTCTCATACAAAAACAAGGTGTGTTTTTTTTGGGTTTTTTTGTTTGTTTTTTTATAGCAGCCAATCATTGATGCAAATATGACATAGCTAAGCAAAAAGTATAAATTTCTCATAGTTTCTTGGACATAAATGATTCCTCAACTTGAAAGCTCGAAAAGGTCGCAGTGAGAGGAAGAGCCGAGTTAGCGCTGCCAGTCACAATAAATGAAAGACTATGACAACATAAATTGACACCTTGAGACAAGAATCTTCGCCTCATTTCAATATGGGCTGACTTTTGTTTTTTTTCTTCTTGCTTACAGACACATTTTTCCACATTATTTTTCACCATCCCCAGGAAACTGAAAACTGTTTTACCTGTCATGTGTCGATGATAACATATTCACACAACTGATTTGACAGGAGAAAAAAGGGTACAGAAGAAACCGTGTAACATGTTAAGTTTAAATAACTTCTAACATTTTTATTCTGTTTTAATTCTTCTTAGCAAGTCACTGTGTGCCATCACTGATGAGCTACTTTTTAAACAGACCTGTGGCCTACTCATGTTGTTCTTGGGGATAACTAGTACCTGCTGGCACATTATTTTTTTTTTATTATTCATTTGTTTATTTATTCATCAGGTCCACACACACATATCAACATAGAAAAATATATATAAAATATATTTTTAAAAAAACAATTAATTGAAGGCAATTAACTTTGTTTACTCAACTCTGCAAGCATTATTATTGATTTAAAAATTATTATTGTTATTATTATTATTATTATTATTATTATTATTATTATTATTATTATTATTATTGTTATTATTATTATTGTGGCCTGCTTAGATGTCCCCTAAAAGAAATATATGTGACTTCACTAGTCTTAACATGACATTCTGATTAATATTACATTTATGGAATATGAGTTATGCAGCAAAATCCAGCCGTTTTTCTCCATCTCAGGGGGCGGCCATTTTGTTGTCAACAGATGATGACATCACAGTTACTCAGGCAACGACCAATCGCAGCTCAGTTGTTTTCTGAAGCTGAGCTGTGATTGGTTGCTACCCGAGACATGAGCAACTGTGTTGTCATTTTCACTCGACAGTGGCAAAATGGCCGCCTTCTGACATTGAATAAAAACTACTTGATTTTGCTGCTTAACCCTCGTTTTGTAATACTACTGTGTTCAAGTCAAGGGAAGTCAATGGCTAAGCTAAATGTCTCACTGTACCTATATGAGGAAGGTGCTGCTGTAGCCGGCTGACATCAAACCAGAGTCACATCTTTTGTCATGCAAGCACTCCTCACACCTAAAATTGTCACCGCATCCAGATCGAATATGAAATGGGAATGGAGTGACAATCTATTATTGATGCCGCCACTTACAGGGAGCCTGAAGTTTAGCCCTGCTAAATTGTAGATGAGGCGTCAAGGAGGAGAGTATTGCGTGCTGCAGGTAATATCGGAGGGAAAACATGTATTCGGCATCAGCCAAAAACAATATAGAGTTCATGAATAATAGATATACCGTACTAGTATAGAAGCCTATAGGAAGGCAGGAGAGAAAAATGAAAATATGTATGAAGAGGTGCCTGAGGTAAGGGATGCAGAGTGACAGGATATGTCCAACTTATTTGACTTTGACGTGTTTGTCATAAATGTCAGGTATTGCTTTAACATCAGCCTCGGGGACCATGACGTGACAATTGGAGAGCGGGAGTGAAAGGGGGGGAAGAGGGAGAGCCAGCATTAAAATCAGACAGTATAGATGGGGGGGGGGGGGGGGGGGGCATCTGGCACTTGTCCCCGCTCGCACACCAAACGCATGACAGCTCACAGATGTCGTCTTAAAGAATCACAGTGAGCGCACACAAACATTTTGAGTTTAAAAAAAAAAAAAAGGATGTAAATCACTGTGTCATTCATGACCCCTCAGGGTGTCATGCGGCAGATTTCCTTGCCATTAATATATTTATATGTGCTTATGCACGTTATTGAAAGCATATCCAGTGAGACTTTGAGCTATATGAGCTTATTTCTTATCTCCAAGACAAGTGAGCATGGCATCCCCCCGCCTCCTCATCTCCCACCCTACCCCCACCCTTTTTTTTTCCCTGCCCCCCCCATCTCAACACACTGCAGAAATGGGATTTGAGCGTTCGGGGGTTCATTCGGCGGGCATCGAGTCTTGAGGACCAAAAGTTTCTGTTCCGTTTCAATCATTTAGTTTGGGAAAGTTGAAGCGTACCCACTCGCACCCCGGAGACATGCAATATGATAAGAAGGCTGTCTCAGATCTGATAACCAGTTTCATAAATACAGAGTAAAGTGAAGAGGACAAGCCTATGTTGGCTGATAGAACAGAAATAAAGAAATAAAAACATGTGCTGCATCTTAAAATATCGTCTTGTGGTTCACGTCTATAACGACACGTCACGGCGCCTGATGCCCAAGCCGAGAAAGGCACCGCACACGCCCACACGTCCTCATAATCCATTTCAGACAGCATATGCTTCTTTTCCCTCGCTCTCCCGGAACAATTCAAGATTCACTCAGGTTTTGAGCAGCACGGATAAAAAAAGTTTTGAAAGCCATGAAATCTCATTTCTCTAATAAGCATTTGAAAATGACAAAGAGATAGTTCTCAAAAGGAAACCACCAGCATGTACTTGTACTATACTGGGATTCAATATTGAATGAAGTGAATGACATTATTCTGGCATATATGTGTTTGCCCATTTTTTAATCTGAAAATATGTTATCACTATTAAATACAAACAAAATATGACCGTAATTAGTTTCCCGCATGCTTGTTTTGCCGTGACCCGGAAAACCTTCTACTTCTATTGCAGCTTCTGCTGCAGTGGCGTATAAGAAGAAAACAATGACAGTAGAAGAAGAATGATGTAAGATCAAGGGAAACAAATATTTTGTTTTGCGATGTGTCTTAAATAAATAAATAAGAGTAGATCAAATAAAGTTTTTCAATTTCCGATACTTAAATGCAAAACAGGAGAGCTGTTCGTTAATAAATGGCAAACATAAAAATCACTGATATATTTGTGGATCTCAAAAACATTAAAAAAAAAAAAAAAATCACTGATATATTTGTGTATCTCAAAAACATTTAAAACAAAAAAAATCACCGATATATTTGTGGACTTCAAAAATGTGAAACTCACAAATATATTTGCAGGTCTCAAAAACATGAAAATTACACATATATTTGTAGATCTCGATAAATGTGAAAATCATTGATATAATTGTAGATCTTAAAAACATTTAAATCGCGGATATATTTGTAGATCTTAAAAATGTGAAAATCACAAATATTTGTAAATCTCAAAAAACATGAAAATCATTGATATTGTATATCTTAAAACCGTGAAAATCACATATATTTGTGGATCTCAAAAACACGAAAAAAAATCACTGATATATGTGTGGATCTCAAAAACATGAAAATCACAAACATATTTGTGGATTTAAAAAACGCAATCACAAATATATTTGTGTGAATAATTTTGGGAGAAATCTCACCCTATATACAGCATCTGTATCATAAATTATGTCTACAAATAAAATAATGTTCATTTGTGGATTACGCTTTAGGTATAAATAGCTAAATAGTTTGCAAAGGAGTGAATGCGCACTTCATCACAATGACGCGTTTCTAAAATGTTGGTCACATCATTGATGATGCAATGCAGTTTTATGCTACTGAAAAATTAATACCGCACCTGTATAGTATTTCAATAAACAGAGCAGCAGCTTATGCCTAATAATGAGGTTGGTGACTGTATATCCAGTAGGTCCAGTAAGTAGAACCAGCTTTTATCTCAAATTAAAAACGCTGTTGATATGCTGTTGTTTGATGCCATATTTGCATATCCTCGTTTGATGCTAAAAATACATAAACAGGCTCAATTAACTGAACAGGCCTTGGTCTAACCTCTCTTGCCAAATGGCCCTCAGCCTTTGCACGAAAACAACTCCAGACTGACTTCTCTATTTTCCAGAACTGATGAAGCAGCATCGCTTTCATCATGTCAGTCCGCACTTTATGGATTATTGCCAGGATTACTCTACCAGCCGTGACAGTGGAAATTGTCACATGGTTGTGTTCTGTGGTTAGAGGAAGGTGACAGAGAGGTGAGGTGGAATATCTTTGTGTTGATGTGTGGGTGTCCCCATCACAACATTTAGCAGGGAAATTCCACAGAGACAACACTTTGTGTATCGCAAAGCTCTCAGTTGTGTGTTTGTATGTCTTGGGAATCACTCCAGATGTGGAATATTATGATCAAAGGCAGAGTAATGCTTGGGGTGGGTGGGGGTGTGAACGTAGCAAAGGCATATGAATTGAAAGAGCTACATTATATACATCAAAATGATTCTTCAATACAATTTACGCAACACCCTTAGGTGCCACCTCACCTCAGAGTTAGATTCATAACGATCCACAAGTGGAAAAGCTTTTGCGATAAAAGGTGAAATAACCAGAAAATGGAGTCCATGACCATGACCTGGACTGATTGCTCAGTAAAGACATGTCAAGGCACATTTACCAATGACCTTTGACGACAGCGCAGATCCTGACTTTTCCTCCAAAATCAATATGTTTGATATAAAAACATTTGAAGTAGACGGGTTGAAAACTGGACACTGGTCAGAGTGCTAGTAAGACTAATCTCACCTTTGAACTTAGGTATGCTTTGTCTGGAATTATTAGAAATTTCAACATGAGCTCTTGTTGGACATTAACATCATCCAAACATCATCCAGACGTGGGGATGACTTGAGTTGACGTGGAAGACTGAACTATAATGTGGGTGACTAGATTGGGACAAAGACGACTAAACTAAGACTCAGACAATTTAACTAACTTAACTCAACAACTTAACCGAGTCTTGGGTGGCAGAAGGGTGACAAACAACTAAACCAAGGAATATATATTACTAAGCCAAAAAGACACACATAACTTCCAAACAGACTTGCAGGCATGGCTTCCTGACATAGACAGGACAGGAAAAGACAAGACAAGACAAGACAAGGCAAGGCAAGGCAAGGCAAGGCAAGGCAAGGCAAGGCAAGGCAAGGCAAGGCAAGGCAAGGCAAGGCAAGGCAAGGCAAGGCAAGGCATACAACAATGCTCCCAGACCCACGTGAAACAAACACCACTCCCTTATACCAACACTAACGAGACAATAACCAGACACACCTGGGAAACACAGCAGGCAGAGGGCACTAATTAGGTCACACAAACGGGGAGGGACGACACACACAGGTGGACGAGGTTAACGGTGACGAGACTAGGGGAGCCAAAACCGGACAACAGACAACATAAACACCCAAAACTAAACAAAACCCCAACCCCACCGGACTGAAACATACCACCATAGGTTGAGATGTCAGGAATAAACAGACAGGACTCGACAATTTGGCAACCATCATTTCTCTGATTCTTCCTCTATGCGCGTTCCACTGTCCCATAAAATTGTTCGTGTCTGATCCTGTATTTTTCATCACCGTAATTGGAAATATGAAATGTGTTTTGTGTCTTAATTATTCCCCGTCCAAATGGGCGCATGTAAGATGCTGAATGGCAGCCAGGCAGGTGGCGTCTACAACAAAGGAAGCTAATGACACTTTAAAGGTTTCACCACAGGGGGGATTTGCTCGATGCTCCCTGCCTGCCCACTGCTGGCATGTCAACTGCTTTGACCTTTGTAACAGTAGTTAGGCGTCACGCACACACATGCACACGAATATCTGTGTGCACATGCGCTCTATTTCCCCCCCTGCTATTGTGCGAGTAAGAAGCGGAAAGAACAATTTATTCAGAATATCGATCATCTGGCATCTGTGTCAGGTTTTTTTTATGTGGTGGCAGGAAGCAAGGAAGCGCGGATTGATGCCTTGTCAGCCCGCTGTCGCAGCGAACAGAGGAAGCCTGTCATTAATAATGCATAAATCATCATCACGATTGACAGAAATAGAATCCTTGGCACTTATTGACTTATTGTTATGTATTACATATGCACTCAGTACACTCGCCAGCAACCTCATTAGGTACTGTTCACAATCCTCAACTCTAATATGAGTGCCTTGCACAAGGGTCCTTTGACAGTAAGGCGTAACCTTATTTTGAACTCTTTACTAATCAGAAGCACATTATGTCTGTCAGATGAATTATTAAGCGATTAAGTCATTATTGAGAGTGCATGCTGTAAACGGGTTCCCCACACAGTATTAAAAATTATCTTGGGTTTTTTGACGAGACCATCGTTTTCACTTCCTTCTCATGTGTCACTAGCAGGTACCTAATTCATTTATTCTTTCCAGTCTGCTTTGTTTTTTGTTTTTTTGTGTGATTTTGCCGTGTTTATCTACTTGCAGAAGGATGCAGAGTTTCCAAATGCCAGGCAGAAGATCGAGAGGAAGAAGAAGAAGACGACGGAGAAGAAGAAGAAGAAGAAGAAGAAGAAGAAGAAGAAGACGGAGAAGGAGAAGAAGAAGAAGAAGAAGAAGGCGGAGAAGGAGAAGAAGAAGGAGAAGAAGAAGAAGAAGAAGAAGAAGAAGAAGAAGGAGAAGAAGAAGAAGAAGAAGAAGGCGGAGAAGGAGAAGAAGAAGAAGAAGAAGAAGACGGAGGAGAAGAAGAAGAAGAAGAAGAAGGCGGAGAAGGAGAAGAAGAAGAAGAAGAAGAAGAAGAAGAAGAAGAAGAAGAAGACGGAGAAGGAGAAGGAGAAGAAGAAGAAGAAGAAGAAGAAGAAGAAGACGGAGAAGGAGAAGAAGAAGAAGAAGAAGAAGAAGAAGAAGAAGACGGAGAGGGAGAAGAAGAAGAAGAAGAAGAAGAAGAAGGAGAAGGAGGAGAAGAAGAAGAAGAAGAAGAAGAAGAAGAAGAAGGCGGAGAAGGAGAAGAAGAAGAAGAAGAAGAAGAAGAAGAAGAAGAAGAAGAAGAAGAAGAACTGTGTTCACAATCTGCTGTTGAGTAAATAAATACACCTGGTCACTTGTATTTATGTTTTCTTTCACATCTGTGTGATTTCACAGCAGAACTGAAAATTGTTTTACCGTCTGTTACCCTCAAGTCCTACAACACTGGAGAACACAATTTTTGTTGCGTTCGGTCCGACAGCTGTTTGTAACTAATTGTTGGGTGTGGAATCCAAAACTGATCTGTTTGTCTCTATCATGTCAAGTTTTTGAGCTTTAGACCCTTGTTTTCTAAAACGGGATGGCATAGCTCAGTGGTAGAGTGGTCATCTCCCAATCTGAAGGTTGTGGGTTCGATCCTGGAACCTTAATTTATTCCCAGTGGACCTGGCTGATGAATTCAACTAAATTACATGTGTTACATGTGTGTATGCCGCACATAAGTCTAATCGTAATCAGCTCTTCTTACTACAGTCTTACTACAGCCCATATAAGTGTAAATTTGGAGGGTAGGCTGTGGAGAAAAAAAAAACAAAACAAGAATGCTACAAAAAAGAAAATGACATGCCAGTTTTAGTTTTAATCAGCCTAACAATATAACAGATTTTTTTTTTCAAATTATTCCTCAGTGTATTAAAACCAGTTCTGCATTAAATCGTCAACATTTCATCTTCAAGTTATACTTGAAATCCTATCACTTGTGAAAAATGCGGGAATTCCTTATTATCTGTGATCCAAATTCATGATGAAAGATTTTTCTAGGTTGAATTTAATTCCATTTCAAGACCACCAGAGTCAAGACTCCACGGGGAAAGTCTTCCTAACATCGGAAGCACACGACTCATAACGACGCTTCCTAAGGCGATGCACTTCCTGATGTGTAAGCATATTCCTTCTGTCTACATGAAATATTAATTTGCACAGCCTATCTTTTGAAATATATGTAAAGACAACTCAAAACGGTTACATTGCAGAATATGGCCACTGTGCCATGTCAGCACGCAACCAGCCTGTTTTTAATACCAAAATGGTGCTGACACAACGCAACAGATGACTTATTATCATATAATTGCTGCAATTCTGCGATCAATTTGCCAGAGGTTTGTTTACTCACTAACTCCTTCTCAACAGATGTGCTGCTCACCCGTCTTCCGTTCGCAGCAGACTCGGAGGTGTGACAAAAAGCAGACGCTTCATTAAAATGCAAAAGAAAAAGTTGTGATCGCACACCTTCGCTACAAATATGTTCATAATGTTTTCTTGAAATTGTCTTTGGTGGGGTTTTTTTTGGCAAGCTGCAGTCAAATTGCAAGAAAACAACCATATATATTTCAATACATCTTAATTTTTATTGTTTGAATAATTGTAAATGATCAATTTGTCAAAAACTAACATTCATTATTCATCCAGTTTTTCATAAGTTTGCCTTCTCACTTGTGCAAATAAGGAACTGACTTCATAAATTGTTTAAATGCATATGACATAGAATGTTTGTGATGTCTGGAACATTTAATTGAATTACCTGGCTAGTTAATAGATGGTCAGAGTGCTCAGCCCAATACTAAGAGGTCCACTGTGTCATCAATTATGCAGATGTAAATGCATGCTCATTATTCAATGCTGCTATAGAGTGTTTTTTTTTGTTTTTTTTTAATATTTTATTAACCCCATGCTTGTAAAAGAACAGCAGTCTTCGACAATCAGATGACCCAAATGGCCATCAGTAGATCTCTGACCGCCTAAAACGGAGACGATTCCTAATTTGGATAAGAGCCCCAAAAAAAATGTCTTCATAGATAACATCCAGCTCCTATATGTATGATTGAAATTTATCAAGAGTGGAAAACATTTGCTTACTAAAATTGAATATTAATACGTTATATAAATGTGTTTTTCCTTGACCCATTTTTCACCCATTCAGAATGAACATTCGGAGAAAATTATCTTCATAACCATACTAAAATAAATGACAGCATTTAATAAAAGTAAGAAAAATAATTTCTGTCTACCGTTGAGCCAGAAAAAGTGGACGTCACTGAAAAGAAAGCAAAAAAAAAAAAAAAAAAGTCAACGTGGAAACTGGCATTCATAACAGTCAGTGATGTTTATAAATAGGGCAAATCTTCTACAAAGGGCAATCAAAGTAATTGTAGTTTGGTTGGAATGAGTCATTGTCTACATTAGGCCTAGCAGCATGAACTAAATGCTTTGGCTCAGTCATAACTGCTGTTTTTTTTTGTTTTTTTTTGGCTCCGGGTTTACATGATGACACTAAAGGGACATTCTTCAAAGCAATTTGAAAGTTAAATATCAAATATTAATGAGAAATTCAACTGTTTTACATATGAGGCGTTTAAGAACTATCAATATGATGAAAAATGGCATCATGGGTATTTCAAACCCAAATTATATTGCAAACGCAATAAGGGATATCAAGATAATGAATTTGTATTTTTGAATTCATTATCTTGATATCCTTTATTGCGTTAAAATACGGAAGTATGGAACTAATGTGGATTAAACTTTTTTTTCTGGCAAATACCTTTGGACATATTTGGAAATGTGGTTAAATGTATTCAAATATGTTTGAAGGCATTTACAAATACGGATGTTTAAACATATTTGATGCATAAGTGCATTCAAATGTACTTATAGGCTAAAAGCAAAATACTGAACACTTTTCTCCATAAGGCCACGGGTATTAACTTGCACATACATACTTACATACATTCAAAATACATACACAAAAAAAAGCTTTTTTTTAAGCATTTGGTCTATGTCATACTAATATGCTCGAAAATTAAGTACTGTAAGTAAACAACGCTTATTTGTATTTTTATGATTTATTATTATGTCTTGCATTATTAAAAATAACAGTAAAAATAAAAAATAATAAATTATTAAAAAATATTCCAATAACCCCTTGCATTATGTTTTTTTTTTGTTTGTTTTTTTTAACATATGGCCTAGAATATACTAACATGTTCGAAAATTTAGTACTGTACGTAAACAATGCTCATTTTTTTATTTTCATAATTTATTATTGTGTCTTCAGTACATGATTTCTGTTTGGCATTTTTTATGTAGGCCAAATGTTAAAAAAAAAAAAAAAAAACTTTTTTCAATACACCGTTACGGAGCCCCTAAAGTGACATGGGAGAAAAAAAAATAAATATGTTTCGTGTCCGGACGAGAAACTTTCTCGTCCACACTTCTGTAAAAAAAAAAAAAAAATGACAAGGTGTAACTGTAAAGGAAGTCGAGTTAGCTTCAGCTAAATTACACGACAAATGTGAAATAGTTTACACAGTTCCGATAGGAAATCGTGTGGAAAAGTACATGAAATAATTAGTGGATGCCAGCTACTTAATCCCCCTTTAAATTCTTCCCGGAGTACAGCGTGGTGCCTGCCAGCTGTTCCTCCACGAATGTGACAGCTGTAGAAAAATGTAATGCGACTTGACACAGTGTTTCATGAAAGAGATGAACTTCGAAGACCTTCATCAAATGTTGGGTATATATCGGTGCTAGCAAGCTGCAGCCTCCTCCCCACCGATGGCACCAGGGGAGCTTTCACTGGCATGACGGCAGGACAAATAAGAGCAGGCTGGTTGCAAAAGTACGGCGTCAGCACTGAATTTATTCTGACACCTATTTTAAATGAGCACAGTTGCTTTTTAAATAGAGCCATTTAAAAGTGATGATTTATTCAGCAGGACTGAGGTTTATTGGATTGGACAGAAAACGGAGGGAGGTTTGATGATGGTAGGAAATGTGTATTGGATGCATGGCGATTCATTTCATAGGTCATTACCTCCACAAGGCTGTTTGTTACCTCCACCAGGGAGGGTAGACTTTCATCTCGCGGTTTATTTTAGCAGGATTAGCCTACTACTTAAATCAGTTTGCATCAAACTTTATGGAGGAGTGGGGCATGTATTAGGTAGTATCCACAAATTTTACTCTTTGACTGCCACGTTATCAAAAAAAACAAAACAAAAAAACAAGTGTACAGTGCCAGCCGATTTCGAGCATTTTAACTCATCTTTCAGGATAATGTGTGCTTTTACTACATATATAATGTGGGTACCAAATGAAAGATCAAATTCCAGTCTTCTATTTGTGAAAAAAAAAAAAGTATTTTTCTACCTTATTCCATTCTTTAGTAATCACCATTTGAAAATAGGTCATTTAAAACATAAGGAGAAAACGAGCTTTTTATGAAAAGATACAGCTTCTCCACAACGGTAACTTTGATACGAATATTTTTTTGTTTAGTGACGCTCTGCGAATTAGTTTTCATGTCACAAAGGCTTTGATCATTCACGTCATCCTTGAAAACGTTCCATTCCATCAGATTTCACCCGATTCCGTCATGTTTCATTGGAATTCCATACACCGGCAGCAGATACAATGCTGCCATCTGGTGGCCATAGTTATTTGATGTTTTGGATTTCACAACCCATTGACCAGGCAGCGCTGCATTTAGACGTTGCACTGCCCATTGATTAAAAAAAAAAAAAAAAAAAAAGACGATAAAAATGTAGTTGACGTCATTTAACGTTTATGGCGGCATACATCGTGATTTTACTCATCGTCATTAAACGTTTTTGGCAGTCAAAGAGTTACGATAAGTTGCGATTATTAGGTTAGTACATCTGCCTCAATGATAAACATTCTGGGTTTGAAGTCTGCATTCTTTTTGGATAAAATTATTCACAAAGCATTGAAAATGTAGTACATTCTGGGTACATCAATGAAGCAATTTTACTACTTCATTTTTATGACGCTGTATATCTTCACGTTATGCATTTCCGCGAGTGTCTTATAACCTCGTGGGCTGGGCACTTTTGAAGAAAAAAAATGCATATATTCATAGTTTGGACCATTTACATATGAAAGAGAAGTAAAAAGTTGTTTGTGATGGCACTGTAATGCATGGTTGCCTTTTTATATTGCTTCATTGTGACATATACAGCAAGAATTGCGCGAGTATATATCACTCTATTTTGCTTTGCTTTGATTTTAGTAAGCTCCTGAGGTTTATTGTTGGCCAGAAGAAACTTCTTGAAAGCAATAGGTTTTGACTAGTAGAGATGGGGAAAGCGCACAAATAGAAGATGATTGATAGTATTAATGGTTACTCCAAACCACTGAGATGTATGAGTAAGCAAAGCTCACATAACAATAAGTAGCTTATTCATCACACTCAAAATATTTAGACTGAAGATGATGCATATGTACCAACACTCGCTTACTTGGATCCCCATAAGAAATGTTATTGGATCAATATTAGACAACGCAGAGTTAATTATTCTTCCATCCAGAGTTGTTGTCATTGAAGTTTACTCTCATGACGAATAGCAAACATCTCAAACTATTTTGCTGAGCGCAAGCAGTTCATGGTCCAACTTTGAAAAAGCACTTTCCATTATTTCTTCCAACTCTTTTTTTAAATAGCAGACACCGTTTCGCTCAATGCTAATGGTTTGCGTGGGTGTGCATTCTTTGTATCAAAAAGGTTTGAGTCCTGACTTCCTTTCTGTGTTCAAGGAAATTGCTATTGATGAAGCAAGCAGTTCAATGGAAGCACAGTGTTAATGTTAATTTGTCTGTTTTTGGGTTGTTGTTTTTTTTTGTCCTACTGTTCTTCTTGAACAGCATTTAAAATCTGTTCTAAGAGCTAACTGTGAGGTTGTACCGTATAAAGCAATTTGACGAAGATAGTAAATCTAGAAGCTCTAGAAGCAAGAGTTAGCTATCTAGCTAACAGAGGTTCCTAAACCTCCATAGCGAGCTAGTTACATCGCTAGTTCGATAGATATTCACTGAATTAAATGCACCCATGTTAAACAATTTATTCGGCTCTTTAGTAGGCCAAACTCAATGAACAAACTTTCCAGCCTCAGAGACTAATTAAAAGTCGCAATATAGTATCTATATAAAAAAACTAAAATAAGTTAAACGTGCATATATGCCTTCAGGCTTTTTTTGATGAAAAGATGATGAAGTTCAGCGGTTAATATTCTTAAGCTTGAAACATTTAGATACTGCTGAATGTTGAAACCAAAAAGTAGCATTGGGCCCATTTTTGCTTCATTTTCATATTTAAAGGTACACTTTGTATCATTGATTTTTAAATGCATATGGCACAGTGTCACATCTGATATATCATTGTGCTCAGATTTTCTACATACATACTACGCATTTTATGGAAATGGCTGCAATTCATATGCATTTGTGTTGTTTGGAGCCAAAGCGTAAAACAAACAAGCAGCCGGTCCAATACCCTGCAGACCTTCTCTTTCATGGACAAAGCCCCCCCAGCCCCACCCCCTGCTGTCTGAGAGGCTGCCATATAAGTCAAGCCTCTGCGGGGTGCTCAGATGGGACTGCGTCCCCTGCCTCCTTGTCTTGGCTGCCACTCATTGGCAGACAACACTACTTGTCAAGCATGTAAACGATTGTGTTCTGAATAATGCGTGTGAGAACGCTTGCACGAGTGATGGAGAGATTGATCGACTGTGGACAGTGTTAACGGAAATTGTTATTGAGCTGGCGCCTGAAGGAGATGATGAGAAAGTGCTTTATGATGTCATTAGTTGTCATCCAATCAGATGTGTGACAGCGGGGGCGTAGAGGGGAGACGCGGGGGCAGACGCAAATGTCTCTAGAGGTCATTGCGATACGTTTTATGGAAATGCTGAGAAATAAAACAAGTGAGATGATGTGTCAAGAGCAGCCTTATGCTTAAACGTGGTGTTTGTTATGGACAATCTGACATCAGACATCCACTAACAAAACATCGCCTGGGTTCAGATTTGTGAGAAAAGCGTCCTCGCGGTCACACTGTTCCAGGACTCAAGTCAAGTCTCCCATGAAATCAAACACATGAGTGATGGGAGCTGGACCAGATTGAATATTAAAAAATGGCTTGTGTCATTTATTGGAAGACATGTAGGTGTCATTTATTGGAAGACATGTAGGGATAGACCAGACCAGAGGTCTGTAGCTCAGGATAATTAAGCTTTACTGAAGGGACTAAAAATAGATTTTGCCGTGTTTTTTCCATTAACCCGAAGAGGCACACATAGCAAGCATTAACAAGCTAATGAGACTCACAAAAGGATGTAAATCGTGTGTTTGTACGGGCCAAGAAAAATATTCAACACGTGCATCGTCGTGTTTTCATTAGGTTAAGTGAAATTGTACAATTTATGGCCTGAGACTTATATGCAAAGGCTTGTCATTTTAGTTTTGATATTAAATAGAACTATAAATTAAAATAAACTTTAGATCCATCCATCCATCCATGGGTTTTCTCTGGGGGCTTAGTGCAGTCTAACTGCACATCTTTGTGGAGTGGTATTTCTTCTGACACTTTATTCAACAGGCGAAGGTAGAAATAGGCATGGCGACACTGTGGGGGTGAACATAGCTGACGTGATTCCCAGCCAATCATAGCAGCTCACCTCATTCCCTTTCAAATCAGCGCAGGTCAGGTGCACACTATACATGATGGAGATCATGTGGATATCTGGTTGCGGATGATGTCAAGAACCTTTCCATCTCATATTAAATATGACAAATTTTATAAATGAAATACAATGACATCCACCACGCGCGTCTTCAAATCAAGTATTACACCCACCTGCACCACAACTTAGACCTAGTTTCACCGGCCGGAGACATGTGATAGAAAATGCTGGAACAGGGTCTGCCAAATTCCCAAGCACAGTAAAATAGACTTGCACACAAATAAAGTTGCGTCAGTTATTATGCAGTGCGCACCTGTGCCTGTCTATGAAAATCGGGCGTACTGTATGTCTTCCAACGATAGACTAGGTAACAGATGTCTGTTCATTTTAAAGGAAAATTGTTTTCTTACTAGATGATGCCAACAAACACGAACACAGATGTAGATAAAAAACAAAGAGCTGAGATGCTGGCTTGTTAGTTTCCTTTATACCGTTAACAGAGCCGCAGAATGAGAAACCAGACCAAGTATTGTTTTTAAAACAAAGTAGAACAGAATTAATGAGACCAATTGGGGCCAGCCGCACAACAAATGACACAGCCGAACGCAACTCAAGTGGAATATCGCAACTCCTTACCGCACATCAAGCAATTGAGCACCAACATCTACCAACACCCTGGAACAAAGGCTCCATCCACATTTATAGAACCACAAAAACATGGCACAAGTTAATCGAGGAAGAAGTGGATTGCTAGAACCTGGAAAGTTTTGAGGATATTTTGAGAGGCTGCGGCCAAAGACTGCACCTGGGCATTTTGGTCAGAGACTTCCAGACCATCCATTTACTACCGATTATCCGGGATCGGGTCGCGGGGGCAGCAGCTTTAGGAGGGAAGTCCAGACTTCCCTCTCCCCAGCCACTTCAACCAGCTCCGCCGGCGGGATCCCAAGGCGTTCCCAGGCCAGCCGAGAGACATAGTCTCTCCAGCGTGTTCTGGGTCGTCCCCGTGGCCTCCTGCCGGTGGGGCATGCCCGGAACACCTCCCCAGGGAGGCATCCAAACCAGATGCCCAAGCCACTTCAGCTGGCTCCTCTCAACGCGGAGGAGCAGCGGCTCGACTCTGAGTCCCTCCCGGATGACCGAGCTTCTCACCCTATCTCATTCTGGCCGCTTGTATCCGGGATCTCGTTCTTTTGAGAGATTCTTTCGAGAGAAAGAATGATATTACATACATAACGGGGAAAAAAAAAACACATTTTTAGAATGAAAAAATGATCACGATCCAGACCTCAAGAGTTTTATCCAGCCATGACTAGTGGATATCGTTCATGACTATTTACATAATGCTGTGAGAGTTTGAGACACTCTCAACACTACAATGCACACATACTCACTCGTAATATGGAGACCAGTGAGGTGCAAATGCCAAAGAAGGTTGTTTGCTCTTGAAATCACCAGCGGCTCTTATAATCCTGCTATTTTATTTGAGCCTCAAAGCATCCTGAAACAGAACAGAACTCTATCTTCATTGAAAAATGTCACCTATATCTCAGACTGGACTTTAATGACTGTATTAAAAGCCCAATTAATCTAAGGTAATGATAATTCATGGCTATTACCTTGGTGCATATCAAACAAATCGGTTTTTATTGTCAGCTGCCACATTACAGGGGGCATGTGTTAACAATTTTGAAAATGATAGTTAATTATTGTAGACAGTACTCTCTAGTAGGCCCATGACCAAATATAGGCTTGTCACATGATCCATATTTTTTTATTCCTTTAGTCATATTTGAGTCCAAAAAAAACCCTCCTGTTTTTTTAAGTATATTGCACTGAGCTATTTTTTTAGTTGAACGTAATCAATTAGTCTACCTGTATTCATTTCTTTTCTTTCCACCCCTCAGGCTAACTCAGGTTTTGTTATTGAAACGCTACCAGAAAACTTTTAATAATCCCATGACACAAGAGTTCTATTTCAAAGGACAGATGTGCTGAATTCATCTCTCCTGGCCACTATCTCAACATTAATTAAGAGCGCCTCATACTAGATGAAAGATATTGGAACTGTTTGACTCCTCCGACTCACAAATAAACGTACAAGTTGTCAGATAGTTGTCCAGCAAAAGGCTCATTCAGGAGAGTATCAGAAAGATAGCAAAAGAAAATTGTTGTCAAGCGAGAAGCCGCCAAGTATAATTGATGGATTCAAATTAAAGGGAGGATAAAGAAAACAAGGTCTGAAGAGTCTAGTTGTTTGCAGGAGTTTTGCGCATGGGAGGTCAAACATCTTCAAGAGCCTCAAGCAAATCGAGTTACCTTCGTATAGCACTTAGACATACACTTAGAAAGACAAGGCATTGAGTTGTTAAACTTTCAATTGCTCTGTAATTGAGCTTGAAATTGCCTTATATGGGACCCGAACAGCTAACTTATAGTCACCTTCAGATATCTTGTTTATTCCCTCTGTCACTTTCTTTGTTTTATGCACATTGCATCTTTTATGCTTTCTCCTTCATTTGTCCCCTTGTTTTCTTTGTTGGTTTAAAAAAAAAAAAAAAAAAAGACTCCACAGAATCCCGAGTACCGATACCTCTAGTACTTTTGATACAATTTCATGTAACACAATGACAAAAAATTGTCAAAAAATACCTTTTTTTTTTTTCCCTGATGCAGTTGATGATTCGCCAATGTGACAAACTCCCGCAGTATAGCGCCAACTACTGCTGGGAGGACCTCTTTTCTATTTTTATTTTTATATCCTGTATTGTGATTATATGTTCAATGAATAAATAATATACCAATCAATGTATTAAGTTAGAGAATTTGACCCCTGGGACTAACCCAATTCCCCCCTCCGTGATGTGCGCTGACGTCTACACCCAAAATTACCATAACACAAGGAATTAATATAAAATTGTTATCATAATACTACATTACATTACTGTGTATATTAAAGTCTCAGCAGCACACCTTACAATATACATTTCAGTGCTGTGAGATAGTGTATTCTTTCCTGAGTCTAGTCTGACTGCAAATGGCTACATATTCAGTTACTGCTGATGGATATCTTGACAAAATCGACATCAATCATGATAGCTGCACCACTGAGTTGTGGTGTCACTAGGGATGTAACGATAACGCAAACATCGCGATATTAAAACTGCCACAATATCGTCGTCGTCATGTCACGATATTAAAAACATCACATCTGTTAAAAAAAAAAAAAAAAAAGTCCATTTGTACAGTTCTAGCACCCTCTGGTGGTTAGTATTTTAGTGCAGTTTAATTTTTACAAGGCATTTTTTTGGCTCTTCTGTGTTTAAAATCTATGTTAATGGTCAGATAAAAGGGAATGTAATATGCTTGTGAACCAAATCAATATGTGGAGGAATGCAATGTGTGCTTGCATTAGCAAGTAAGTGCCTCAATATTTAGTGTTATTAGAGATTTGGGTTGTTTATATGCATTGCTGTTATATACAAACGCACAATATTGTGGTGGTGGTGGTGGTGGTGTTTTTTAGTATTATTGTGACCTTTTTTATATATCAGCAACCTCCCCATAATATTGTGATAATTATCGTACCGTGACCTTCATATCGTGCTAATATCATATTGTGATTTTTGGACATCGTTACATCCCTAGATGTCACTCAATGTACATGTACAGTAATGACAAGCCACAACTAATAACTTTAAAATCTTACATTTTTGGAAGTACTTTCAATGTTTTGCAGCAAAAATGTGTTTTTTGATATATTGGCGTTACTTGTCTCCGCATTGATAGTGTCTTGGCCAAATAAGACCAATTTTGCAAGCATGTTGGAACTAGAAATGTCAAGTAGTAAATTCTGACTGGTATACAGTACATCTTTAGGAGTTCCCCATTACATTCTAGCCAGTCTAGTACTACTTATTTCTATGGAAATTAATGTAGGGGAAAAAAAAGTGGATTTTTTTTTTTTTTCTGTTTAGACACATGCAGAGATGCACTTATGAGAAAAGAGAGAGAAATTGGATCATGTGGAATCTTACAGAGCTAAAATATAAAGTGAAAGCAAGGAGATCAGAGTGTAGGCACATTTCTGTCAACCACAATACAATGATTGACTTATAATTCATCAGAAACTGCACAAGTTGTGTAAATAGGATAATGATAAGATTTTCACAACGTGGTGTGAATGATCGAACTAGTAAACAAACCACAGGCATGAATACGTCGGATACACATTTGTTTTGTATGACAGCTTACAGCAGCTTTAAGGTAGTTTGGATACATTATGTCAAGAGCACATGGTGCATTAAAGCTCTAGATTTTGAGCAGGCTCCCAACAACAACAACGATGTATCAGTTTTTGGATTTGACAACAAAGACTTTTCATGTTTCTTCTGAAGTCATTCTGAGCGAATATATTCCTCTAAAGGCAAAATGTAATGTTTTATGTAAAACATGCCCATGGTGCTTCGCCGCATGTGGACTGTGCTGATGAAGGACTCACTGAGGTCTTGGGGAGGGTAGTTATAATAGAGTATGTTTTTTTTGTTTTGTTTTTTTAACAAGACAGCAGTGTGCTGGACCAAAACACAATGATTACCCTTCTCGCACAACCCTCTCGATCTTCTCCAATTATTGTCCTCAAGCGCAATCAATGATTAAGGCCCGAGACAGAGCTCTGCAGTTCTTTGTGTTTGTCCGTTTCTCAGGTGGGCGCGCAAGCTTCTATGTCACATTATGCATCTTGAGTAATATATGTATGGTTGCCAAGGCTTTTCTTGGGAAAGAATCAGGAGGTAAGAAGCCCACAAAACACACGCAGACACACTAAATGTAACACATCTCCTTCAGGCGTAGGATAAAAGCCTCTTTTTCAGAAAGCGAGCAGCCTGAAGGGCGCTCACGCAGAGCTCATCTCGCGATCATGAGACAGATTAATTTAGACATTTAATTTTAGACATTTACACTGGCATCAATCGATGTGAGGAAAATAAAGTGGCGTTACATCCTCTCTTCCTACCTACGTTCACTCTATTATTGCACTTAGGCCTTTAATCATCTTTTTTTTCCACTCTGGGGTTTAGCAAAGTAATGATCTGGTGTGGCTATTAGGATTGTAGTGGAAATTTGATAATAAAGATTCAGAAAAGAGAAGCACTCTTTCTCTCATTATTAGACCCTCAAGGACCATCTAATGTAAAAAAAAAAAAAAATGACGAAGGAGAATGAAAGAATCAAATCTAGGACTGTGTTAATCTAAAACGGCGTCTTATCAATACTTTTTTCCAAAAAGCTCACAAACCTTTTAATGTATGCTCCTCAGCAGGTCCTAATAGCACCATACAATATAAAGATTATTCAATACAGCACTTCAATAAGGCCTGTATGACAAAATAAAGGTAACTACTCAGAAAAAAAGAATGTATTATCCCTTATACAGGAGCAAAGCAACTACATAGCAACTGACAACATCATCACCATAAGGGACATCACAACTGTATAGCAATCTGACAATCTCATTACAAGGGACATAGCAACGGCATGGCAAATGACATTGGCATTATAAGGGACACACAGCAGGAACTGCATAGTGACTGACATCAACATTGAATGAAACGGCATTGAAACTGCATACCAATGGACAATCTAATTACAAGGTACATAAAAACTGCATAGCAACTGACAACATCTTCATCAGGGACAGAGCAACTGCATAGCAATAGACATAACAAGGGACAGTGCAACTGCATAGCAGCTGACAATCTCATTACAAGGGACATAAAAACTGCATAGCAACTGACAAGTACAAGAGACATAGGAACTGCATAGCAACTGACAACATCTTCATCAGGGACAGAGCAACTGCATAGCAATAGACATAACAAGGGACAGTGCAACTGCATAGCAGCTGACAATCTCATTACAAGGGACACTGGAACTGCATAGCGACTGACAATCTCACCACAAGGGACATAGGAACTGCATAGCTACTGACGACATCATTATAATAAGGGACATAGAAACTGACAATCTAATTACAAGTGAAATAGGAACTTCATGACAACTAACAATCTCACAACAAACGTAGGAACTGCATAGCGACTCAACATCATAAGGGGCATAGCAAGTGCATAGCAACTGGCGACACCATCAACATGAGGTGCAAAGCAAATGCATAGTGAAAGACAATCTCAGTACAAGGGACATAGGAACTGCATAGCAACTGACAACATCCTCATCATCATCATCACCATCACCACCACAAGGGATGAGTAAGGACCACATGACCAAACAGTTCACTGCCAAAATGATTTTTTCCCCTAAAGATTTTATAGAAATTCCGGTTCATGAAATTTTTGGTTGCGTAAAAAGAAATACTTCCAATAAACAAATGCACATTATTATCATATTCATGGCACATCAAATCCCAAGAGACATCTTACAATTGTTTGATACTGCGCATGTCTATATAGCATGTTGTTTAGAAAAATTATACACACAGGTTGTAAAATTATCCATCCATCCATCCATCCATCCATTTTCTTAACCGCTTGCTCCTTCACAAGGGTCGTGGGGGTTGCTGGAGCCTATCCCAGCTGGCTTCGGGCAGTAGGCAGGGTACACCCTGAACCGGTTGCCAGCCAATCGCAGGGCACACAGAGAGGAACAACCAGGTTGTAAAATTATAATATAGTTAATTCTTGGTAATGCATTGTCACGTCTCATGCTAGCTTTCTCCGTATCGCACCTTTCATAGAAGAATTACCAGAAAAAAATCTAGACCATTTTCGATGCACCGCAGCTGTGACCCAAAGTTCATCATCTTCCAATCAACTGAATTATCATGTGAAATTGCAGGCCATTCAGCTGGCGCCTGGTCTGCTTAATGTTGTGTTGACGGTAAAGGCTGGTGAAAGGTCAGAAATATTGGAGTAATTCACAGCAAAGATAACTTTCATCAACTTGCACTCACATGAATACAAAATCGTTTCGGGGTCGGAGGGGGCGGTTTTCTGTTAAACACTCACGTCCAGTTACCTCTGTTTCATCCTTTTGTTCTTTCAAAGATAATGTTTGACTGGACCTTGTAATCGTCAGCAATATTTAACACCTAAACATTGCTGTTCAGTTCATTTTTTAGACAATTCCAGCACTTTTACTGGTATTTTAGCCTGGAGTGTGTGTAATGAATGTTAACCATGCATGGAAGTTGGGTCTGGCTACAATCTGTCATGCTAACTTTTGGTTTTGCTTTGCTTTGTTTTGTTTTAAGTAGGAGGTGGGCAGCTTGAGGGCATCGCTGACCATCTTGCGTCTTCTGCTCTTGTTTGAATATGGAGGGACTGACCTACTCCAATTGCAGATGGTATTTCGGTGAAGTGCTTTTTAATTGACCTGTCCTACACTTGTTGGGTCTGTTGTCTGTGTTTTACTCGATATAGTATGTTCGTATGTTTAAAAATAATGGCAACCATTCAGAATAAGAAAGATTTCTCATCCTTACTGTGCTATTTTTAATACTCAGGGCTTTATATCTTGAGCCCTTCTCAGCTACAAAAATTGTCAGCAAGTGCACTTGAGGTGCATTAGAGGGATCAATTGATATTGATATTCTGAGTTTTACCCATAAGTTATTTTGAAGCAGACCAATTTGCAGATATTACTACAAAGCTAAATTCAATATTATGACACGAACACTTAACACTAAAAGGAACAATAACATCTCTGTCACGCATCCCTTTTAAGGATCTTAGTTGCCTTGACACAGCTCTACTCATCATATGTGCTTGTCCATTGGAAAAGGCAGCTACTACCTGTTAATATTTCGAGTACTATTTATAGAACCAGGTCTCCCTGTGTGTAAACTGACGCAGGATGAGGAATTTTCAGCACAACGCCACCAACTGACCAGCACTGGAGACTCGTTTGCCACACCCCAATTGTGTTGAAACCAATTTTCACAGCTGCATTCATGTCACCACGCATCCAATTATGCTAATACCGCTGTACCGGCTGTATGAATGCACACTCTGGACACACCAATTTACACGCAGTCAATAAGGATTTCAAAAGCTGAATATTGGCAATATTCAGCTTTTAAACAAGACCCCTGGGTTTTCCCTTTTCTAGCCCAAATAGTTAATGTTCTAATGTATAATGGGGTTTTTTATTGACTGTAAAGTTATAAGCAAAAATTATGTCTTAGCATAATGAATATGAATACGGTGAATTTTGACCTTAAGCCGAAGAATGACTGCATGTACACGTGGTCAGTTCCCACTTGGGCAATTTCTCTCATTGAAACTTGGTTTGAAGAGAATTATTTCCAGAAATTGCGGATACCAATCGATATAATTCACCATCGACATGCCTTGAGTTATTTATTGATTCTAGCCGTTTACGCTCAATGCTGTGGGAGTGCAGGAGCTCTGCTTGCACCGCTTGGGCTAAACATTTCTGAAATAAGATGACACACAGACTGTGGTTTCCTCTTGGGAATTATCTTGACTTTTACAGTGCATAAAACTACACAATGACTATGATGACATAATCACTCCCTCACTTTCGCTCACACTCGCACACTTGTCAAGTCAACTTCAACCTAAAGCAAATTTGTTGTCAAACACTTCACTCCTCATCGTCATCCACTACTTGAGCATATTTCGATTTAGAGAGTTGCCCTCTGTTGCATTAATTTGTGAACGTTCACTTCAACGCAACGGACACATGAAAGTAGGAGGGCAAGGACGTTCAGAACGTTTAAAATGTGCGTAGATCATAAATGAGCCTACACACTTTCTATTTTATAAATCCACCTTCGTTTCTTGAAGAAATCCGCACAGGCTGAGGCTCATTAGGAGAGCGTGTCATAGCCTGCACTCGGGTATTCAATTACAACAGACTTTTACAGTTCCAGTACATTAATGCGGCTGGTCAGGCTAACAGGCACGACTACTTAAGTGAGTCCTCAGCAGCTGAACAGGAGGGAGGAAGGATGAAGACTAAGGTGACTCAGTATCCATAAAGCTAGTCATTTATGCGGCATCCAACCTGCATTAATACTGCAGGCGCTGCCCTTGGTAATATAGCTGAAGTCCTTCAGAAGTCTTTCTAAGAAGTCTCTTTTTTTTTACCTTTTAAAATAAGAACTTTTCTTTAAAGTGATGGCAAATGACAAGCTAAGAAACTTCAGTCAGACGTTGACTTTGATCAGTAATTAAATATGGGTGCACAAGTGGGACTTATGGGTGGTGGAGCCCGGCTGCTTCTGAAAGGGTCATTTGCTAATACACTAATGAACCAAATCAATTTATAATTATGGATAAAGCTTTTAAAACTGTCAGGGAAATGCACATTTGTCCCAAAAGCTGAAGGTCGAGAGATCGAAATCTGGAGATTGTTCTTCATTGACATCGACCTCTCTTTCTGCAGTTGACTGGTGACAAGTCCCAGACCAATCTACTGGATAGGTTGAATGGATGAGGATAAGCATTACTGAAAGTAGTAGCTAATTAATGGGTCACATTTACTAAAGTACTGTGCGTGTAAAAACAAAATTGATTGCTTACTCAAACTGATGTGAAAGAAGTTACATGCAGGAGGAGTGGCTAACAAGAGTGGCTAGCAAGAACTAGCTTGAGTGGCTAACAAGAAATAGTTGTTGCGGCTAACATGAGCAGCTAGCGGGAGAAGCTAGCCAAAGCTAGCAGACAGAAACAAGCTGAATCACAAGACTCAAGAGATTGTGGAAGGTAAGCGGCGGTCAACTCTTGGGTCGGACACGAGCTAAAACAAATACGAGAGGCTAACTACATTCGCGAAGTTCTTCTCCTACGAGTATCTGTAGCAGATAGAGGTTGCTGAAACATGTCAAAAATTATTAAACCTACCTGCGCAATTTTGGAGTTTCAATCAATGTGGCCTGTGACAAAATGAGTTTAGCACTTGTGATCTAAAGGATAAATTGGAGGCAGTCACATGAAGGAGTCATGCAATCTCAGGTACAACAAAATTCATTTCGACATTTAATTTATGTGCATTTCCCTATCCCAAATTTTAAACAATTGTATGCATGTTGAGCAGTTACTGTACATCAATTGAAATAAAACAAAAGCTATTTATGTAATATCCCCGAATTTTTTAGTTACAAAAAGTTCAAAAACCTCTTAAATACGATACAAAATGCAATTTAGCGCCCACAATTTGCGAGCCTTAATGCCAAAATCACTGCTTACTAAATTACTTTTTGTGAACTCCACTATAACACAAAAAACTGCATAATGACGCACGTGATAAGTTTGATGGCCACAAGAAATTGTCAGCTTAAAAGCACTTAATGTGTCAGATCTGCATCTGTGCTTTATTTATGGAATGTGGAGGATGTTTTTCAACTTTGAAAGAAAGAGTATGAACCATTTGAATGAGAAGATGAAACAAAAAGTGATTTACCTCTTAAGACCAGCTCAAGAGGACAACAAAAATTCATCAACATTAAACTCTGTGTGCATCTTTCTGCTTTCTACTCTCCATCTGAACTCATGTCAACAGCTTTGGTATTCCTCCATAACGTTTGCACCTTTCCCTCGACATTGCCATTATGCATCATGTGTCATGATGCGGCGTATGAATTATGGAGATTACCTCAACATTTGCCTTCAAACGAATTACAGAGCCATGGTCAACGCTGCGTAAATTAACGTTATTCTCATCTGTGGGCTTTTATGCTTGTATTTACGTGAAGATTACATCAGTGTAAGAGATCCGCAAAGGATCGACCGAATAATCAAGTCCCTCCGCAGGCCATTTGATTGTCTTTTTAAATGCTAATTGCACAGGAACCAACTTTGAGCGCTAACTTTGGTAGGCGTTGCAGAGGGAGATGGAGACATCTGGGTATAAAGAGTCGGCGCAAAGTGAGAAAAGAAAACGAGAGAAGTGGCTTGAAGGGTGTTTGGAGGGTAGTTCGCAGTGATGGAGGGAGGCGGAGCAGAAAGTAGGGGGAGGGGGCAGTAAGTGTAGAATAAGATGTGATATTGTTAATGCTACAGTAAATTAATATTCGCGTGAGGTCATCCATCAGGAGGAGAGCAGGCGAGCCGTGAGAAACATGATAATGGAACCTGTCACAAGGAGGCTGTGAGGAGTGGGAGGAAGAGGAGAAAGGAGGGGGCGGAGGGGAGGATGTATAGGCAAAAAGAAATGAGGGAAGGCAGGAACAAGTGTCAAGTCAGAGGTGAGGGCAAAGATGGAGGCAGGGAGATGAGGAGAAGGATAACAAAGGAGGAGTGTTTGATGGAAAACAAAAAGGAGAAAGGTGAGAAGATGGACTATCGGATGATAAAAACACAGCAAAGTTCAAAGCTTGTTGGGGGAGTGGCTTTTGGTGCACCAGATATTTGATTTAATATGATCTCCACTGGCCATAACATTAGGTACGGCTACACAATCAAAGTGAATCTGCCTTTTCCAAACATTTTAAAATTCAATTTCTACGGTATATTTTTGAGGGTGTAGTTTGCAGTGATATGTGATGCATGCGTGTTTGTATTATATTAGTGAATATATATAACGCTATACATGTACCATGTTGATTGATGACGCAATGAGCTTCCATGATGCAGAGCAGTTTTACAACACAACACAATACTGTCATTTATGTGGTCGTCTTTACACCTGCCCTGTTGTTGTGCGACTGCAAGACTTACACTTTACGTGTGGTTCTTGCTGATCTCCACATTTGTAGTGACACTCAAATCTTGTCGACGAGCAAAAAGGCATCAGGTGACAGTCATCTCAACATTAGTGCTAGTCATCAGAGAAGCAGCCCAAGTTGGGATTTCTGCCAGCCGGCTGCTGTTTGCCATCAGACCTGCGTTTTTGTTCTCTGCCAGCTGCTACCTGAATCATATGATATTTACGTGAGGTTATCAGTCAGGAGGGGAGCATTGTTGTTTCCAGTGTGGAAGCGGGAGATGTGGAAAAAATAAAAAAACAGCATAGACACTGTAGATAGAGAGGCATCATTATCACAATACTATTGTTTGACATGTTCTCTTTTATATTATATTGTAGAGGTATTTTAAAGATTTTATCTATGTTATTACATGTCTATAAATGTAAAAATAATAATTTAGGTTTTGGAGAATGCTGTCGTTTGGTATCATTATCACAATACTATTATTTGTCATAGTTCTCTGTTATATTAAATTGTGGAGGTATTTTAAAAATGTTATCTATGTTATTACATGTCTATAAACGTAAAAATTTTATTTTTGGTGTTGGAGAATGCTGCCGAATTGGCATCAGTAAATTATGTACTGAATGTGGGATGGTCCAGTGCCTTGTTCGGTCCTAGTTTTCCCAATGCGTATTTAAGTGGTTAGATTTACACATCCAATATATTCAACTGAAATACTGGAGCCTTACCAGAGGTGTATGTCGTGCATATATGCAGGAATGTAACACTATGCCTTTTGGGGACTTAAATCTGCTTACAAGGTCACATTGTGGAGACTCACCTTCCTTTTGTGGACAATCAAGTCCCAGCGTCATAAATCATTGCATTTTAGTGTAGGGAGGGGCAAGGTTATGTTTAAAAATAGGTGGCAGTGGTTATACAAAGGATAAGACGGGAAATTAATGTAATGTCAATGCAATGTCGTCTGAACTCTGAAGTCAGAGAGACATGGATGCAAGAGAGAGCGCACGTAAGTGAGCGCGAGCATAATCATGCGGAATCCAACTCCATCGACAAATTACTGTGAATAATTAAACCATGGGAACCCCATGAGGCTTGCAACGTACAGTCAGGGAAAACGAAGGCATGGAGCGAACGCCGAGCATCTTGATGCGAAAGCTACCACTGGCAACTCTTGACACGAAAGCCTCAGGGGAAGAAAACGGAGCAAAACAGGAGCCAAAAGACAGACGGGGTTGCTCGCAGTTCTTGCCTCAACGTCGCCAGCGCCAAAAGGGTGCAATGGGACTAAAAGGTAGCAAAATGCATGACGACACAGAAAATATGGGGACATTGGGAGGCGGGACTAAGTGACAATAAAGGAGATAAGTGAAAGTAGCAGGGAGTCTTTGGTCCCTTAAGCAGCTGCTGAAGGCATCAATGTGAATCTCTCCTTCGCTGGAGTTGTGGATTGATGCCCAAAACTTTGGAAAAGACACCTTGTCACTGAAATTCTCATTTAAATTGAATAATGGTTTGAAATTATTTCTTGTCTGCGCATGTTGCGGCATTGTAAACTTTGAGAACATGATTATTAGGAATTGTCATGGCCTGGGTCGCATGCGCCAGAGTTCATGTTCATGTCTGTTGTGTGTCTGTTTAGGTACTGATGTAACAAGTGTCTGTTTACAAAACGTGATGTTTGTGATGTCAACCTTTAGGTGACGTCTGGACCTATGTGATGTCGTTCTTTAGTCCTTTACGATTCACTGACTGTGGGTGCAGTCTGAGGATTGTGTGTGGTTTGCCGGATTATTGTCCAACTGTCCTGCGTACAGCGTCTCTGAGTTTCTGCCTCTCGATGTGAATAAATAGAGAAAAACAATTTGTGTCTGCATTTGGGATCCAAACCTTTCAGTACACAACAGGAATTGACTAATTGCAAAGAAACTGGAATACTTTTTTTTTTTCTTCTTCTTTAAAGGAGACATTACATTTCTTTCAATTTAAAACAGTTCCCCGGTGTTTTGATAAATGATCTGTAACATGTTTTTGTCACTTTTATAGCATTATTGAAATTAACAGGGTCTCATCTGAAAGAGACAGTGCTCGCATCTGCATTATTTTGTCGAAATGTGCCCACACCCTTTAATTTACAGTGGAAACACAATCAGGAAGAAAAAGACAAGGACAAGGACAATTCAACATAAATATTGACTTCAGCCCATCACTTTAAATTTCCCATTTCAAATAAGTGACAGTTAAGTCTAAGCAGATCGAGATGATTACAGAAACTGACAACAAAAATTTGTGGAATGCAAATTTGCTACAGAGACAGACTTAGAAGATTGGGCTTCAGGAATAATAAAAGAAACCCTTCACAAGTTCTACCAAAAATAGTAACCAGTGTAAAATGGGTTCTCTTCTAACAGCTTCTTTTGTCATTTGCATGAAACTTAACTTGTGGGAAAGTTGTCTTATGATGTGTTAAACTAGGCCGCGATTCTGCGTTCTGCATACTTGAACACTGCGCACGGTACAAGAAGGTCATTGCGCCTTAAGAGAACCAAACTAGACCTGTCTGCTTGCACACGTTGCAATGAAAGCGCATGAACTTTTCAACATTTCCTCACGCCGACTTCAGAGGAAAGCACAAAAATAGAAACTGGAACGTTTCGCTTACTTTAGTGCACATATGTTATTACAAATTGACCTTAAAACTATGTGTGTCATTGGGAAAGGGCAAGTTAGGAAACATTGATCAGCTGGAAAGCAATACAAAGTAACCAGATGAACCGCACACGGACGACAATTATGTGGCATTTAAGTGATTAAAAAATATTGGAGCTTTGACCAAATTGTCCATTATTGATTTGCACATCACAGATAATGGATACAAAGTCAACATCAACAATCAGGCATTATGAAGAGGAGGCATTCCCCGCTAGACCGGCGTGGCACACAACAAAAAACAAAAAAAAGAAACACGCCGTGCCCCTTTGACTTGGGGGTCTGTCAGCTCATCTGGGAGACTTGTAAAGATAACAATGGGCCAATTGCTGCCTAATTACTACAGATAACTGGTTCAATAAATTCTTCTGGTCCAATTTCACTTTAATTGTCTCAATTGGTTTCAATTAGATGTTGCTGGTATTAGGAGAACAGTGAAAGTTAAAGCTCGGTCTCTACACGGTCTATTAGTAAGTCCCAACATCCCACATGTACTTTGTAGTACACACGTGAAGGTCTATAAAAAATACATGACTACACACAGGTGGGTTATGTACTGTGCAATAACACGCAGAGACAGTATCCTGCTCAGTATATAAGATAGATCCATATTCTTCTCAGCAGGTGTTCTCATTAAGTCCAATTTAATTTTAAAGTGTCTAATATAGTCTACATGCAAGTGTAAATAAATCACACAAAAATGACAAAAGCCGGAATGAACATTAGTTGAGTATCTGTGGAATTTTACTTGGTTGGCAAGGCATTTTTTTGTATAGTTAGGGTGCTTGCCCTTACTAGAACAAATTGTAATTCAATTGCACATCCACTACAGTAGGTGGCAGTAGCTCTCTCATTGTCAGAGTACGCAAAGAGTATGAGCTTCTCTGTAGAGGCATACTTCAAACCATTTTATAGACAAATGATACTATAGTTACAGTGGACAGTTGGGCAGAGCAAAATATTTTCTTCCTCCTGGGGTGTGATAAAAAATAATTGATACGCACTGGCTTTGATAAGGTTAATGCTCAGTTTTGACTGAAACTCCCATAGACATTTTCATTTAACAATCTATTATTGTGGTTGTATTTTGGAGCAAGAAAAACTGCACTGTATCATGCTGAGAGCTGTTTTTAATTTTTTATTTTTTTTTTGTTGATGGCTAAAATAAATTTTACATAACGGAAATACACTAAGAATGTAATGAACAACTACATAACAATAACACAGTGATTTAATACCTCAAGTCTAAAATCGTTTATTTTCAAGATAGCTTTTTAGTAGCTCCATCTTAGTTCGAGACTACAGAATCAGACTGTGATGGTGTACCTAAACGTTTAGTCTGGTGGGGCATAAAGAAAAATGTATGAGAAAAAAATAAAAATCAGCTTTATTTGACCAAGGGGTCATGAGTTCAAGCCTCCAGTATAAAATGTGTGCAGGATAAATGAGAAAGAAAAAAAAACAGCACCTCCCCATTGCTAGTTGAAAATCTCTGCTCAAGGTGTCCTTAAACATTGAACCAAATGGAGCACCAGCAGATCACATAGTTACTAGAGTGTATAGTTTCCAGGCGTAAACGCCATAAATGTGTTTTCACACGTTCTGAATACATAATGGTCAAAAGAAGCTAACAAGTTCAGACCAGTCCACTACTTAACATGGCAAATACAACGTGATGCACTCAGAGCGTGTACGTAATGTTGTGCCTTCCGAAATGTTCATTTTGATTAAAGATGTAGATTGCGTTTCCACTGCCTGCTGTTTCCATATCCAGCTCAGTTACCTACAGCCTGGGGGTCCAAACACCACGCGGGGTAGTGATAGAACTCAGACGTATGGATGGAAAAACAAGAAAAGCATGTATTTATGAGAAAAATCTGGCGAGTAGTTTCAAGGACAACTTCACGATTAAATTAACCCAAAAAAAAAAATCACGTTTGTTATTTCAATTTAGAATCCAAACAAAATAATCTGGATGTTCTCATTAATACAGTATTGTTGAAATTGTGTATGCTAACAACTGAGGTGAGTTTGAGTGACTGTTAAGAAGCAGAAAAACTGGTGTGGTTATTAAACCAGCGTCTTAATAAAGTGCTGATGCACGGTGGCTTGTTGCCTTTCAGTAAATAAAGATGAGCCGCCGCATATCTTGTCATACAGATGAAGGTGCCAATCCCACCTTCTGATATAAAATGCAGTGATGTGTGGAATAGAGTAATGAATCACGGCGCAGGGTGAAAAACAGAGTCCAGTGGTTTTAGTGGGGAAACAGATTTCTATAGATAATCTCAGCATAATTCAAAATTGATAGAGAAACTGCATCAACCCACCATTGCTGGCAGGGGAGAGATAAATATGTTTTGTTCTGGTCTAACTATAAAATTATTTGCTTGAATTTCCTCATGAAAGTCTGTTTCAAATTTAAATTTTTGGCCGAACCAGATGATCAGATTATTGTTATCTCTGACTGACAATACTAGGTCCTGGCGATGACTAAATTAATTTTTGTAATGATTCTGGCTCATATATTTCGTTTTCATTTAACTCATTCAAACCCAAAAACATATCAATATACGCTTTTTAATACTTTGTCCTTCACTCCCAAAAACACATTTATACATGTTGTTTGTTTGTTTGTTTGTTTATGCTAGAGCATTCAGAGGCTTTGATGCAGCTTATAACCTGAAAAGGTCGCTTAAAACAATGGTAGTTATTACAAAAAAAAAAAATGGCCAAAAAGTGGCTGCAGAGTATAAGAGATCAGTTAGGGCCATGTTGTAACAAGCTCTTTTTTCCCAGTGTTTTCAACAGGTTTGTGAATAATGATGACACTTAGCTATATGCTAATGCTAATTGCTGCAAAACAGAAACAGATATAAATAAACTTCTTTTTTCCTTGATGAAAGAAGAGACTATAATCTTTCTTTTGTTAGGTTCCATGTTTTTTATAGTAATAGAACACAATATTCTGTGGTCCTTGCAAAATCCAGTAAAACAGCCGGGCGCGAAGGGGGTTGCTTCAATGAAAATGGCTGGGACTAAATTAGTTAATTAAGGACTAATTTCAGTTTGCTGGCGGAATGTGACAGCCGAGTACTGTAATAGCAATACAGAACTGTATCGTCTGAATAAAGATGAATGTCGCAGATTGAGGATGTCAAGTCATTAACAGGATTTAAATACAGTCGTGAACAGGGTTGGACTCAGTATTGAGTCTTGTGGAACACACACTTGTTTTGGGAGGAAAGCAGATTGATCAGCATCAAGGACAACTCCTTGTCATAAAGATAAATAATTTAGAAACTGTCTCTCTGCTACATTCTATAATATTACAATTGGCAGTGATTGGTTTAATCTAAAAAAGGTCGTTAAGATTATTAATATATATATATATATATATATATATATATATATATATATATATATATATATATATATATATATTTTTTTTTTTTTTTTTTTTTTTATTGCATTCCACCACTTGAAATAATGATTTAATTTCTCATAAAAAAAAAAATATATATATATATATATATATATACAGGTTGTTCCAGGATTTCACACATGCATATTTCATTTAAAACAAGACCAAGGAACCTGCAATTCATAATAAAACCATAAGGTATAACTTAAAAAATGCATGTCTAGTGAATCAAGTTTTTATGATGGCCACAGTGTGATACTAGAGCTCATTATTTTGTACGGGAAATTTTTTTTGGAGCAGCCCCGGTATGGACTGCGTTTAATCGGAGAGGTTCCGCATATTTTGCATCATCGCCCTGCAAAGGTGCCAATGGCTCATAAGAAAAAGGGTGCCAAATGCCTCTCATAGCAAGCTTTATTGTATCATTGCAGCACTCTCAGTTGGATGGCGATAAAAGATAGAGTCCAACATTGTAAATGAAAATAATTTGAACAGTGATGTGCATATGGTTTACTTTAAGGGATTTCACAAATGATTATTGAACGCGTATGTCTCTTTCTAGCATATTTTGTCTTCTGTCTGGCAGTGTCCCAGAGAAATCTACTTTTCACACTTGGTCCTGACACACAATCAACAGCACCTCAGCTTGCTTTGTTGCCGGTTATAAATGGCTAATTAAAGAGTTCTTTGATAGCCCTCCTCTGCCTTTTTAACTTGCCCTTTCCAAGTGAATACTTGTCGTTTTCACCATGCTTTTGGCAAATGTTACACGTAGAACTTTTCCTTACATTCTTTGACTGTTATTGTTTGTTGCGAATGCACACAGGCACTGATCTCTGTTTGTTTTCTAGACAGACTGTGGAAAACAAGCATACACACGAGCAGCACAACATAGTCTGAGGCACTACGTGACTGGAAAAGACGACGAAGAATCAAAGTAAGAGAACTGAAATGATTGTCATAGTGGCTGTTTGCACCTGACGCTGCAAATTGAGGATGGCCTGATGGTCAAGGTTTTGTTTAGCTGGATCTTTGGCTGACATTCACTTTGTCAGGTCATCTGGCCTCACAAGAAAAATGACCAGACAGGTCATGAACACAAATGGCGAAAATGACCTTTATTGATGTTTGAGTGACATGAGTAATTGGGACCAGGGAAGTAGAAAATCAGCTGTCAATACATACTAGACGATGAAGGTGATAGGAAAGAGACTGGGTGGTGGAAGGGCGACAGAATCACTGGACAAAGATTCATTGATAAAATGGATAATGGACTGCACTCTAATATAATTATCACATTAACCGTTTCATTACAGAGCTGCCGAGTTCAATTCAGGCCCACAAACTGGAAGCTCTGTCACGCCGCCACCAGAGTGGCGGGTCATGCTTTTATTTCACAGTCAGTTTCCTGTTTTATTTTGGAGTCATTAACCACCCTCTCACCTCAGGTCACTTGCCCTTCCTCCTGCACAGTAATCACCGGTCCACGCCCATGATTGTTTCCACCTGCTCCCAATCAACCCGGACATAAAAGCCACCTGCATTCTCCCCTCCGTTGCCGAAGTGTCACATCTCAGTGCATGGAAGCGTCCTCACAGTCCTTGTTCCACAGTCCTCGTTCGATGTCTAGCCTTGCTTTGTCTTGCGCCCTTAGTTTGCCCCTTGTTTTCCTCCCTAGCGGAGCGCCTTTAGTTGTCCCTGTTTTTGAGTGCCCTTGTTTTATCTCCAGTTTGGAGCTTTTTCTGTTCTGCCTTTTTTCCCTCCTTGAGAGGTGTTTTTTGTTCAATTGGATTAAAGTTGCAGCCTTGTTGGCCAACTTACACTCTGCGTCTGAGTCCTACCTCCTCGCTTCGTGTCAGTACACTTCGGCCAGCATGGACCCAGCGGAGAAGTTGGAGGCTGCACTTCGACGACAGGCCGTCCGCCTGTCGCAGACGGAGGAGGTCCAGCAGGCGATGGCCACCCGCATGGGAGAGCTCGTTGGACAGGTGCAGGAGCTAATGAGCCACCTGCGACCCTCCACGCCGGCCATCACGAATCCAGAGACAGCAGAACCACCGATCCCGACTCCAGCCTTGACCGGGGCTGGTTTGAGACTGGCTCCCCCGGAGCGATACTCGGGAGACCAGGGACAATGTCAGGCATTCCTAACCGAATGCGACTTACATTTTGAACTTTCGCCACAGGCTTTCCCCACTGACCGTTCCCGTGTGGCCTTCATGATTTCACATCTGACTGGAAGAGCCAGAGACTGGGCCACCACGGAATGGGCAAGGCACTCCCCGACTTGCTCAACTGCAGCCGGGTTTAGCAGGGCACTTCGTCTTGTTTTCGATCCCACCAACATGGATCGGGAAAAGACTCGAGAGCTAAGCAATCTCAGACAAGGCCGAGAATCGGTTAATGACTATGCGATCCGATTCCGAACTCTAGCGGCCAAGAGTGGCTGGAATGAGACAGCCCTCTTTGATCATTTTTTGAAGGGGCTCTCCGCCGCTATGCAAGAACTCCTACTACCCGTGGACTTACCTAGCGACTTGGACTCGTTGATCTCGCTGGCCATCCGCACCGATCACCGGAGGCGAGATCTCACGTATGCCAGCGGACACCATCGAAGGACCGGCTCCGGATTCTTTCGGCACCCCACAGTAAGAGAATCACCACAAGGGGCACTTCCCCAGTCATCCACCGCGGGGAGGCCCAGCGAGAGTGGTGAGGAGCCAATGCAGCTTGACCGCGCCCGACTGACTCACCAGGAACGCCAGCGACGTCGTCAAGAGGGGCGATGCTACTATTGTGGAGAAAAAGGACATTTGGTGGTAGCTTGTCCTACCAAGCGAGGCCCTCCGGTGGGTTCTGAGACTCGGAAACAGGTCAAGAACCGAAAACTCACGCACATCACGATTTCCTGCAATGACATTTCCACAGACTTGCTAGCTCTCATTGACTCTGGAGCAGACGAGAGCCTCATGGATTGGGGTCTGGTGGAAAAATTGCAGGCAGGCACGGAGCCACTTTCCACCCATATGAGGGCCAGGGCGCTCAATGGGAAAGACTTATTTCTCATCACGCATGTCACAGAGCCACTTGAGGTTCACATTGGGCAGCACAGAGAACTCCTTCGTTTTCATGTCTTCCGCTCCCCATCACACACACTGGTCCTGGGACACCCCTGGTTGCAGTTGCACAACCCCCGCATCGACTGGCGATCGGGGCAAGTCCTGGACTGGGGAAAGGACTGTGAACACCATGGGTTGGAGCGGCCAGCGGCAGAGGCACCTCCCGCTGCCGTCCGACAGGTGACTCTTGTGAATGACCAGGAATACCCGGACCTGAACACCGTTCCCACCTGCTATCATCCTTTCAGGGAGGTGTTCAGCAAAACCAAGGCCATGTCACTTCCTCCACATCGATCCTATGACTGTGCAATTGAGCTGATTCCTGGTTCTTCCATTCCCAAAGGGAGATTGTACTCGGTTTCGGGCCCCGAACGCAAAGCCTTGAATGAGTACATCGACACGTCTTTGAAAGCAGGACTTATCCGGCCATCGTCATCGCCAGCTGGAGCTGGTTTTTTCTTCGTGGGCAAGAAGGATGGTTCGTTACGTCCTTGTATTGACTACAGCCCTTTGAATGAAATCACAGTCAAGAACCGTTATCCTCTGCCTCTGATGTCCTCAGTATTTGACCAGCTCCAGCAAGCCAAGGTGTTCACCAAATTAGATCTTCGAAACGCCTATCATCTCGTCCGTATTCGTGCAGGGGATGAGTGGAAGACCGGCTTTAATACTCCCAGAGGCCACTATGAATACTTAGTCATGCCATTTGGACTCACGAATGCGCCAGCTGTTTTCCAGGCCATGATCAATGACGTGCTCAAGGACTTCATCGACCAGTTCGTGTATGTTTATTTGGACGACATATTGATTTACTCACCGGACTTGAAAACCCACCAGCACCATGTCACCCAAGTCTTGAAACGCCTGCTTGAACACCGGCTCTACGTAAAGGCTGAGAAGAGCCTTTTCCACGCCGATACCATCTCATTTCTGGGATTCATCGTATCTCCTGGCAAAGTCGAGATGGAATCGGAGAAGGTCAGCGCGGTCAGGGACTGGCCCACACCTGAGTCCAGAAAGAAGGTGCAACAGTTCCTGGGATTCGCCAACTTTTACAGACGATTCATCCGCAACTTCAGCTCCATCGCAGCTCAACTCCATGCCTTGACCTCGCCACAGCAACGCTTCGTCTGGACTCCGGAGGCCAACGCCGCGTTCAACACACTCAAGAAACGTTTCACAGAGGCTCCGATACTCAGAGTTCCCGACCCTACCCGCCAGTTCGTGGTTGAGGTAGATGCCTCCAATCTGGGCGTCGGGGCCGTCCTATCCCAAAGGAGCCAAGAGGATGGAAAGGTGCACCCCTGCGCATTCTTGTCCAGGAAGCTCTCCAAGGCCGAGCGCAATTACAGCGTTGGAGATCGGGAACTACTGGCGGTCAAGGTCGCCCTAGAAGAGTGGAGGCACTGGCTGGAGGGCGCAGAACACCCCTTCATCATTTGGACAGATCACCGCAACCTGGAGTACCTGCGCCAAGCAAAAAGACTGAACCCCCGACAGGCCAGGTGGTCATTGTTTTTTAACAGATTTTCGTTTTCTCTGACCTACAGACCCGGAAGCAAGAATGTTAAAGCAGATGCTCTTTCACGTATTCATGACCCGGAATCCACAGCAACCGAACCTGAACCCATCCTGCCGAGAGACTGCATAGTAGGAGCCCTGTCCTGGCAGATTGAAGAGGAAGTCAAGGACGCCCTTCAAGACACGATCACCCCGAAAGAATGCCCACCACGACGGCTTTTCGTCCCGGAGGCCCTAAGAGCACAGGTGATCAACTGGGCACACACCTCTCGTCTGTCTTGTCACCCAGGTACTCGCAGGACCCTGTTCGCTGTCGCCCGAAGATTCTGGTGGCCTTCTATGGAAGCCTCGGTACAGGAATATGTAAAGGCCTGCCCAGTCTGTGCCCGAAATAAATCATCTAATCAACCTCGGATGGGCCTCCTTCAGCCACTACCGATCCCCTCAAGACCCTGGGCTGAAATATCAATGGACTTTGTCACTGGACTTCCCACATCACATGGTAAAACCACAATACTTACAGTTGTTGATCGCTTCTCAAAGATGGTCCGCTTTATTCCATTACCCAAGTTACCCTCCGCCAAGAAAACAGCAGAAATAATGACAGACCAAGTATTCAGAACCCATGGATTCCCGCGACACATTGTGTCCGACCGCGGGCCCCAGTTCGTCTCTCGCTTCTGGAAAGAGTTCTGCAGAGCCATAGGGGCCAAGGCGAACTTAACCTCGGGCTACCACCCGGAAGCCAATGGACAAGCCGAGAGGCTAAATCAACAGCTGGAGACCGGACTCCGGTGCTTGGTCTCCCAAAGTCCGTCCACCTGGAGCAAAAACTTGGTTTGGGTTGAACTGGCTCATAACTCGTTACCCACCTCTGCCACAGGAATCACGCCGTTCAAATGTGTGCATGGTTACGACCCACCTTACTTCGCAGACCTGGAGGAGGAAGCCTCAGTTCCCTCGGTTCTCGCCATGGTCCGCCGGTGCCGCCGAATCTGGTCAGCGGCTCGACTGGCACTACAACGTCAAGGCGACAGGATGAAAAGAGCTGCTGACCGGAGGAGGAGGGCCGCACCCCAATATCAACCAGGTCAAAAGGTATGGCTATCGACGAAGAACCTTCATCTAAATGTACCTTGTCCAAAGTTGGCCCCTAGATTCGTGGGGCCATTCCCGATCACCAAGACAGTAGGGCCAGCCGCCGTGCGCCTGCGCCTGCCTCGATCCCTCCGCACCCACCCTACCTTCCATGTGAGCCAGGTCAAGCCTGTTCAGGACAGTTCCCTGGTCCCGCCCGAGCCTGCGCCGCCCCCTCCGGAGATGGTGGAGGGGGGCCCAGTCTATAAGGTCAGAAGATTATTGGACGTCCGAAAGCGGGGCCGGGGGCACCAATACCTGGTTGACTGGGAGGGTTACGGGCCTGAAGAACGGCAATGGGTGCCCGCCCGGTTCATTGTAGACCCCTCCCTCATCGACGATTTTTATGATGAACACCCCGAGGTTCCTGGGCCGTCGAGAGCCGGCCGTTGAGGGGGGGGTACTGTCACGCCGCCACCAGAGTGGCGGGTCATGCTTTTATTTCACAGTCAGTTTCCTGTTTTATTTTGGAGTCATTAACCACCCTCTCACCTCAGGTCACTTGCCCTTCCTCCTGCACAGTAATCACCGGTCCACGCCCATGATTGTTTCCACCTGCTCCCAATCAACCCGGACATAAAAGCCACCTGCATTCTCCCCTCCGTTGCCGAAGTGTCACATCTCAGTGCATGGAAGCGTCCTCACAGTCCTTGTTCCACAGTCCTCGTTCGATGTCTAGCCTTGCTTTGTCTTGCGCCCTTAGTTTGCCCCTTGTTTTCCTCCCTAGCGGAGCGCCTTTAGTTGTCCCTGTTTTTGAGTGCCCTTGTTTTATCTCCAGTTTGGAGCTTTTTCTGTTCTGCCTTTTTTCCCTCCTTGAGAGGTGTTTTTTGTTCAATTGGATTAAAGTTGCAGCCTTGTTGGCCAACTTACACTCTGCGTCTGAGTCCTACCTCCTCGCTTCGTGTCAAGCTCATTGTGTATATCGCAATACAGGGTATCCCCCAGTGCTTTATAGACCTGCTGGGCCGCCACAACTTCCATACTTTCCTTGTTTTTCCGCTCAGCCATAAAGTATCAATCGCACGCAAATATTTAATTTGACAGGTTTCAAATGGACAACTGTCTGCCCCTTTCCTGAGAAGTCTGTGAAGGAATTCCTTTCAAGACACCCCATACTAGGTATAATAAGTTAGACACATCCGACAATTGACCTTGATCAGAAGGTGTGACTCGGTTTCAGTCGCTAAGGATTTCATTTCAGGCACTTGACTTGGGGACCCGAAAATGGGAGGATCAAGACTCGCTGCTGACCCAAAAGCAGGAACCTCTATGCAGTAAAGAGATCATGCCTTGTGGTAGGGTGAGTGTCCTTGAACAAGGCACCAAAATACTTGGGGCGTGTAGCCATGTGAAAAAGGACATTGGAGAGTATGAGAGCACAAAAGTGGGGCAAAATGAAAAGGACCCAAGTGGCGTGAGAGACTTAAGATCGGTCGGCAAAACGTCCAGTTGAGAGGGGAAATAAGAAAACGAAATAGATAATTATAGAAATATGAATCTCACAGTCATGAACTTCGCTTAACCTCTTTTATATCTGTTGAGTCCAATCCACTCGTTTCCTAAACCGGCACTCTTTCATGTTGCTTCTCCAGCCCTCCTCATGAATCGTCTTTCATTTGGACTTTTTCCAGCGCCCCAGGTTGCCTGATTCACACGCTTCCTCCCCGTCATGCTTTTCATATAGAGACGTCTCGCCTCCCTCTTGGGTCTTCCCTTCCTGTTTTATCTCCGTTTGCTTTTACC
The DNA here is from genome assembly GCF_051991245.1 of Festucalex cinctus. Taxonomy (NCBI): domain Eukaryota; kingdom Metazoa; phylum Chordata; class Actinopteri; order Syngnathiformes; family Syngnathidae; genus Festucalex; species Festucalex cinctus. The sequence continues at coordinate 13,449,360 of NC_135429.1, forward strand.
ACTGCTTTTATCCTTCTGAGTTTGTATTCTGCCTGATGACCAATGAGAAATGCTATAAGATGCAGAACACAAGGCTTGAGTCATATTTTTTGCTCTCTCTCCTTCCTGAACACATTATGGCAACCTACATTTTTTTTAATTGCTCTATTGTGTGAAAATTATGATATATTGTGTTTATTTGTGATTTTTCTCTCCTCGCTTAACCTATCGGAAACACCGCCAGTCAGCACCAATCATCTCTGTATTCTCTCAGCCATAGCAATAGTAATACTTTTTCCTTGAATTACTTACGATTGACTGTCAGGTAGCACGATAGACGATTTAGTGCCTCAAAGTCAAAGGTTCTATTTTACTATGATGTACAGCAACCAGAACATCTGACCTCTGATTTTCAGTGAACACTACAGCAGTGAGCAGCTTTTCAGTGCTGCAAGTGTGTGTGTTTTTAGAGCCCTGTTCAGATGCATCTCTGTAATTGAAGGAGGGGATGGAGGCGATAGTGTCCATTTCCCTATTAAGGTCCAGGGAATTTAATCTGGCACCCATTTGGTCACAAGCCACCATTTTAACCTACTCACATCTCTCCTTAGCTGGTTACAAATCACGTTATTGTGTGATACCAAAGATTCACTATCAATGTCCATTTTGAATAAACATCCTGTTTATGTATTCTTCCACGTATTAAGGACTCCTACCAGTATAAATATTGTGTTAAAATGTTAGTTTAAGAACAAGGCTGTAAAATAAAAGGAAGGCGTGGCTTCGCAGGGTCGGAAATACGATCCTGCCCACAGTGTAAAACTAAGTCTCTTGGGGTCTTGGTCACGAGTCAAGAAAGACTCAAGCAGGATATTGACAAGCAGATCAGTCGATATACGTTTCCAACTTCACTTATGGTCAGAGCTCTGGGTCGTGACTGAAAGAACAAAATCACGGAAGGGTTTCCACTGCAGGGTGTCTGGGCTGTCGCCCGGGCAGGCTTCAGAGTAGAGGCGCTGCTCCTCCGCATCGAACGGAACCAGATAACTCATTCACAGTTAGATTGAATCTTTGACGTCTATAGTCGTCAATGGCAGTGAATGAGAACATGTGTCTGGGGATGTGTCCTGGTGAGATGTTCAGTAGACGTCCCACTGGTTAGGAAGAACCAGGATCCCTCTGCCCTCTGCAAGAACTGGATGAAATGGTGCAAGAAAGAAAAGCCTGAGCTTCTTTGCCCTGGCAAGTCGACTCCGGATACGCAGAAGAAGATGGATGGATGTCAATGATCTTCTCAAGTTATACTTCACTAGAAGTTTGATGACGAAATAAATTGGCACAGCAACATGATCAGTACAGTACATTGCATTTTTTTTAACAATATATCAACATAACAATATGGTCCTCAGAAGGTACAAAAACTTTCGTTCTAAAAATGTATTTCACTCATTGAAAAATGTGCCGTGTGAAGCTTTATTTGATGTATTTCAACATTTGTTTTGGGAGCCAAAGCACGAAGAGAGCCTTTGGGTCAGACAACCTCTGATGCGGTAAGCTTCAGCTGCACACTATTATGCCAACTCAGCTTTTCTTTCAAATTACTCAGCATTTTTAATTAGCCATTCACTTCAGAGTTTGTGTTTTGCAGCCGGCAGTGCTTGAGTTAAATGAGGCATAAATGTTTTTTCTACCTCATGTTTTAAAATATGAACAATGTAGTAATGGGGAATAATTGGATTAGTGCAATTAAAAAAAAATAAAAATGGTTAAGACACTTATGTGAGATGACAACCCTTTCACAGTGTTACTACAACCTTGCCACATTTGTTAAATCCCTCCAGTGAATTGTGTTATTTGTCTTTTAGCTTTTGCATAATTCTGCTAACAAACACACACTCAAAAATAGGATTATCCCCTTGATGAAGGTCATAAAAGAGATCAGGAAACAGAGGATTTTTGTTTTTATTTTTTTACCAACTGCAGGACATAAAGGATACAGTTATTGTACCTAGTAAATATTGGTTTTGTATGACACCTGATTTGAGTCATTTTTATATTGATAAAATCCTACTGGATTTTTTTTTAACTCATTTTTTAAAAATTGAACCAGCATCATTGAAGCTTTTTTTATATGTGCTCTGGACCCAGTTAAGAAATCATTATAAGCATTAAACAGTACGCCAAATTGTGTCTATGGCAAAACGCATCTGCTGCACCTGCCTGTACTCAGTGTCATACTAATCTCAATTATCGACATCCTCCCTAAATATTTGTCTCTCTCTCGCGAGGCTACTGTGCCCCCAGATTTAAACAATGACCTTTGAGCTATCAAACACAATAGGGAGCAGATGAACAATGATATATATTAAAAAAAAAAAATACACAATAACCTGCTAATGTTATGAATGTTAAATGATATAGGAGGACACTAGTGAAGGTGAAAAAATGTAAACACACAGAATAAATGAGATCTATATTCTGTCCTTTGTTCTAAAATGATGCTGCAGCTTTCATAACCATCTGACCTCTAACAGTATGAAACACACATACGCACCAAGACACAAAGTCTTTGTGAAAAGCACAGATAATTCACACATAAGTTGTCTGGGTGACACAAACACTCATCTCACAAACATGCATGCAAATGTTCTCTCCTTTCTCCGGTGTATAAACAAAGACACGCATTGTTTACAAGAACAGTATGGCTTGGTGTTAAAGTTCTTCTTACAGTTGGGTTAAGTTAAGGCACTCGGTTGAAATACTTGAACTCAGAGAATGTTTTAAAATATATACTGTACACTCTCCTCTGGAAGTGTTGGAGCATGATTCCTTTATTTTTGCTGTAGACTGAAAACATTTGGTTTCAGCATCAAATGGTGAATATGAGACAGGAAATCAACATTCCATCTTTTATTCCGAGATATTTCTATTTCCATGTTAAACTGAGTCAGTATAAAACAGGAATGGGTAACTTAAATGCTAGAGGAGGCACTTTTTTTTTTAATCAGTATTCAGTACTACTGGGGCCATATAGGACCATGTGCTTCCTAACTTGACGCATGGCAATGCGATTATAGATAGGCCTACGGATAAAATACGAGCATGATTGAAAAATATGTGCTCTTGATATATTTCATTTTTGACCATACATTTCTGCAGGACTGTCTCAGAAAATATGAATATTGTGAGAAAGTCCATTATTCTCTGAAATGCAATTAAATGAGCAAAAATGCCATACATTCTGGATTCATTACAAATCAACTCAAATATTGCAAGCCTTTTCATTAATTTAATATTGCTGATTATGGCTTACAGCTTAAGAAAACTTAAATATCCTATCTCAAAATATTAGAATATTTACTCAGACCCCCCCAAAAAAATGCTATAATCAGCAATATTAAAACAATAAAAGGCTTGCAATATTTCAGTTGATTTGTAATGAATCCATAAAGTATGGCATTTTTGCTTATTTAATTGCATTAAAGAAAATAACGGAATAACCCAAATCAACTCATTCACAATTTGAATATTATCGTGGCACTGTGTTTGTGCTGTATATTCCAAAGCTCCCAAAAATGTTAGGCCTACTCATATTGCAGTAAGACTCTGTGCAAGCGCAACACAACTATGCCTGCCATCTAGTAGTGATTGGTAATATTACAACTTAAAAATCACCCAACCTTTGCATATCCCGCAGCTCGGCACCCATGAATTAACTTTTTTTTTTTTTTTTTTAACCTCTATTGATTTTTCCCACTATTCTTTGTAGAAAACATATAGTGAATGCTCAATATTTTTTTTTTTAAAGAATTTTGGCGTAGGTTAAAAAAAAGAAAAAGAAAAAAGAAAGAAAATTGAAAATAAATAAATAAATAAATAAATAAATAAATAAATAAATAAATGGAAACTATTATTATTATTATTATTGTTTTTTTGTTTTTTTTTGTTTTTTTTTGTCCATTGTAATGCCCTGTAGCCGCAAGCACAATCAAGTCATAGATACATACAAAGTGCATCTGTGAAATTCTGCGACGGTCATGTCCTGTTATATTTCATTGATGTGACATGATGGCAGCAGGAAAATGAACTCAGAAGTCTACAGAGACATTTTGCCAGCTAATTGAAAGACAGAATGATGATATATACATCATACATAAGAGATACTGACCTAAAAAAAAAAAAAAAAAAAACACAGCCATCACCAGGGGAAATAAGTAAGGATTTAAGTCTGGCTAAGTGCAGGACTAAATTTAAACCCTACAGAGCTTTTTCCATTCTAAGTAAACAAAGTGCAACTGAAAGAGGCCATGCAAATACTGCGAAAGAACAGCTGGCACTACTGATCTATTTTTTTTTTCCATATTCAGCATTTAAAATCAAATCCTAATATTTTCAGTCTTACAGCCAAAATCTAAAGAAACTGGCCTCACTGCTCCAATAGTTGGAACTGCCGTCGTGTGCACAAATGTAGCTGGCAGGACTTAACCATGCAGCAGATCAGTCAGAAAGTCTAGACTTTTGGTATAAGCAGCCTGCAGAGACACAGAGCAACACATGAATTTTTCTCTCAACACACTTATCATTCATCTCCAAATATATGCACACACATCATCTTTCTGTGTGTCCCCACACAATACACAAGGGAGGCTGATGGGAGGGTGAAATGCAGAAGGAGGGGAGAGAGCGGAGGTAAACTCTCATCGCTGTCTCCGTATCCATCATGAAATGTCAGGATGTGGTTGCAAGGGGACCATCAGACTGCACTGTCATTTGGGGGAAGGAATGGCTGCAGTTATACACCATACAATATGGATGTACGTTGTGATATAGGGGGCCAAGACAGCGAGGATGCATAAGGAAGTAAAATTGCACAATAGGGTCTGAGGTGCTATGGTTAAAAAAGATTTGATGGAAAATTACAGGAAATAAATACACTAAAACTGAACGTTCATTAGTGTTACTCAAGTGTCGGCAAAACCTGATTCTAATTGGAAGCTTTCATCTTACAAATACCCTGTGTCGTAAACACTCAAAGGACAAGCAGCTAATTAAGCCTTAGAGTCAGGGATAGGCGAGGATTAGGATTATATTTGCTTAAAATACACATATATACACGTAAACATAGTAAATACACATATACTGTAAGGTTGCTAGCTGACTGAAAAGTGAACTGCCATCAGAACTCTTCTCACAAATATTTACAAATTGATTAACATTTAATTGAACTGGACAGATTAAACCGTGGAGGAATGTGTTTATAGTTTAATATTAATTGTGTAATCTTTATAACTACCTGTATCTAAGTGTTTAGCACATGTATTAGCATGTTTAGCTGGGCAGTATATCAACACCTTTGTCGTTACTTCGCTGTTGGCCTCTGTCCTAGCGCGAATGGAATTTCCAAATTTGGACGTTGGACCAAAGAGAGGAACCAGCACAGGTTAGCTTAGTGCTACTAGCGAGTACCACAGAACACAAATGGATTTAAACTTTGCAAAAAAACTAAAAGTCCTGGAGGTTAAAGTAAGTTATTTTAAACTAAAAAGGAAAACCTTTCCATAGGTTGATGTGGCTGCATTAGCATGTCGACCGAATACAACCTTGGAACGCTCCGATATGTTTTCAAAAACGCGAATAGTGAACCTTCAAATATATGGGGAATTACTCTAAAGCCCAATTCACACTGGCTGCGGAGTGGACGCGGTGCGTTTTCCGTACGGCGGCCGTGCGGACGCCGCAAGGACTGCAATTCACACCGCGTGTGTTGCGTGTCCGGAAATCTGCTCCCGACAGACCGCAAGATCACGTCGGGTTCACGCTGGAGAGTTGAGTTCACCCAACAAGAACCGTGTATATAGAGCCCTACTTGTAAACAATAGCCACGCTTGCCTGTTATCACATCGATATGCTTTTTGTACATTTCTGGGACTTCTACCATGGATGTTCTACGATGGGTAAGTACGTTTTGTGTTTAAATAGTGTCATTTTGTCGCGTTTATTCTGACCTCATTTTTTGTCTTAAATGTCCGACCGATGTCATGCTATGCAGCTAGCTAGCTTCCCTCCCCAAAAAACGAGTTCGCAAACGGTTCATTTTGAAATATACTGGATTTACCTTGATGCGAGACGCCCGTTTTCCTGTCCGGCTCGTGTAATTTCTTCAGCTTCATGAAAAGCCGCATGCGGCGTCCGGAAGAAATAGAACGCTTGCGGAAACCTTCCGCATCGCCGCAGTCGTTCCGCACCGCACCAAAGCTGGTGTGAATTGACACGTAGACTTGAATGCGTCCGTACGGCCACTGTACGGAGAACGCACCGCGTCCGTTCCGCAGCCAGTGTGAATTGGGCTTAAATGGTTGATAGCTTCTGTGATCCCAATATATCTATGGTCAGTGGACAACTTCTGTCACTTCACTATGCAATAGAAGGTTAATGTGTGATGTTAACAGCCATCCAATATTGAATAGCCTGATAAATGTCCAATTGTCCACGTACCTCACAAATTAATTGAACATGGTTCCCTCTACTTCAGTTTGGCCTTTCCGTTTGTACCTTCCCTGATCCCCTCAGCCTTTGTGACATTTCATCGGGTGTGCTCCAATGTTTGCCTTTGCTAGCAATCTTTCCTTACTGTCGTCCTCTCAGCCACACGTTTCCTCACACTTTCTTCCGTCCTTTTCCTCTATTGAGCACGAGGAAGCTAATGTGACCTTTATGTGCTGTCAACTCCTCGCATGGCCGTCAGTCATCCTCTGCTCTTTCAGGAGCTGTCAGCAAAATGGAGCCCCGCCATTAATGTACGCAACCGGGCCGCCACTGGCTGAGACAAAGCACGACAGGATGGGGGAAAAAAAAAAAAAAAAAAGTCCAAGAGACGTGAAATGACACATACTGTATAAGGAAAAGGATCTGACGCAAGCAATGTGTCTCAACTATCTCCCGTCTATTATCTCCAGTTGGTTTGTTTACGTCAAGATAACTGTGTTTTGGCCCTTCAGGAGCTGACATAGTTTGTATCTCAACCAGGCAAGGGAGAAAAAAGAAAAGAAAATCGAGGTACTATCTTTTCGCTCCTTCTTCATCCTCCCATCTCATTATCACTCTTAAGTCGTAAAGGAAGAGATTTAGTTGCGCTCACCCTGCCCACCTTGTCTGTGTTTACCTGCCGTGGGAAGTCGCTATCTGCTCCTACCACTGCTTTTTTTTTTCTCCTTGACTATCCTCCTTTCTCAAGTGGCCTCCAGTCAGTCCCTCACTCCCTCCGCTCAGTATTTATTACGATGCATCTTTCGTCTTTACTATTCTCCAGCTCCCGGCATCTCTCGCCCTTTTTGTTTATTTCCCGCGCTAGCTTGTTAACAAGTTTAATTCACTTTCCTGTTTGCGCTTGTCGTCATCTATAATCTTCTGTAACCTTGATGCTCTCCTCCACTTTCACTTTCACTTCTCTGCTGTTTTTTTCCTTCCAGGTTTAAAGATTGTACAGTTGTGTGAAAAGGTATGGGAACTATCTTATAATCACTTCATAAATCAAGGCGAGAAGTCACCTAGTGTCCCTTGAATCCAAATTCCCCATCATAGCGCATAAACATAGTTTCGAATCAAAAGCTTCGGTGAAATTGGAATTTCTTGAGCGGCTGCTAGGAAGTGACTGCCATTTAATATGTAGAATTAATGCGTTGACATTTCAGACCTAATCATACTATTCATTAATCTGTCAGGAATGGACCTTAATGACAATCCAGGCTTATTTCTAGGCATTCAAATATAGGCAAGCATGTGAAATTGTTTCAGCTGTACATTTAAATATAATAGAAAGTTACTTTATATGAGCGCACATCTCATTTTTGATTGAATCTAATTAGAAAATGTGGGTGTGGTTGGCAGATTTTTGTACAACAGGAAAGTAAAATCAGAATATGGGTGGTGTGTGCCAGCATAGCATGATTTTAACAGTTGTTACACAACTGAGTGAAAAAAAAATCAGCTGTCAGAATGTGTGACCTCAGATTTTACAGTAAAGGTTTCAAAGTAGGGTTTCAAAAAGAGAGTTTGACTTTCAAGTACGGTCATGATTTTTAACAATTGTGACATATTAAGTTGAAAAATTCAGCTGTCACAATGTGTGACCTCAGGTTTGAAGAGTCAAAGCTTCAGAGTAGGGTTTCAAACGAATTTACCCTCCAAGCAGGGTCACGATTATTGACACTTCTTCTAAAATTCAGCTGTCATAATACGTGACCTCAGGTTTTGAAACAATAATGAGGGTCTCTGTTTTTAACAGAGGTTACAAAATTGAGATGAAAAAAAAAAAATCAGCTGTCCCAATATGTGACATCATGTTTTAAAATAGTCAAGGGTTCAAAGGTTTACAAGAGGTCACAATTTTTTCCAGTTAAAAAAAAAATTGAGTTTGAGGAATTCAGCTGTCAGAATAGGTCACCTCGAGTTTGAAAACCGTCACGGTTTCAGAGTTGGGTTTCAAACGAGAGTTTACCCTCCAAGCAGAGTCACAATTTTTAACAGTTGCAAGAAAATTGAGTTGAAATTTTCAGCTGTCAGAATGTGTGACGTCAGGTTTTAAAACAGTCAATGTTTAAAAGTAGGGTTTGAAAGGAGGGTTCACCCTTCAAGCAGGGTCACCATTTTAACAGTTGTTGCAAAATTGACCTGAAATCAGGTTTTAAAACAGTGCAGGGTTCAAAGTAGGATTTCAACGTAGAGGTTTCCAAGAAGGGTCACAAATTTTTTGCAGTAGTTAAAAAAAAAATGAGTTGGAGGAATTAAGCTGTCAGAATGTTTCAGAGTCGTGTTTCAAACAAGAGTTAATCCTCCAAGCAGGTCACAATTTTTAACAGTTGTTAGAAAATTGAGCTGAAATTTTCAGCTGTCAATGTGTGACATGAGGTTTTGTAACAGTCCAGGTTTAAAAGTAGGGTTTGAAACGAGTGTTTACCCTCCAATCAGGGTCACCATATTTAACAGTTGTTACAAAACTGAGTTGAAATTTTCAGCTGTTAGAATGTGTGACGTCAGGTTTTAAAACAGTCCAGGGTTCAAAGTAGGATTTCAAAGTAGAGTTTGGTTTCCAAGCAGGGTCACAAATTTTTTGCAGTAGTTAAAAAAAAAAAAATGAGTTCAGCTGTCAGAATGTGTGACATCCGGTTTTAAAACAGTCAAGGATTCAGAGTATGGCTTCCAAGGAGGGCCCCGGATTTTTTGGAAATTCAAAATATAGGAATGCAGAGCAGCCGCTAGGATTTAATTGCCATTCAATATGTAGAATTAATGTGTTGAAATTTCAGGCCAATCATATTGGTCATTACTGTCTCATGAGATATGATATGGACCTTAATGACAATCCAGGCTTATTTCTAGTCTTACAAATACAGGCAAGCATGGGAAATGTTTTCAGCTGTAAATGTTAATATAATAGAAGGCTACTTTTTAAGGGCACTATGAGCGCACATCCCATTTGTGATTGAAGCTAATTAGGAAACGTGGGCGGTTGGCAGATTTGTGCACTCAACGCCTGCAGCATCACAACCAGAAATTGAAATCAGAATACGGTTGGTGTCCGCCAGCATGGCAGGGAGCAGCTGCGTAATGGTTCTTGTTGGCACGCGAGGTCAGTTAGCATTGTAAAAATGAGGCCAGTCGTCCCAGAATGAAGCAGGAAGTCGGGGGACAGGTTCACACCATAAGCCATATTTTTCGCTAAAATGAATATAAGTTGGACAGCAGCGGAAGAGGGCAGTAAAATGGAGAGGCGAGTAAACAGGGGTGCAGGAAATTAAGGCGTGAGTGACGGGCCGCAAATGGAAATAAAGAGGAACTCTGACCCTGTCAAATGGATGTCGCCATCAAAAATCTTTCCACTTTCCTCCCCTACCTCAATTCCACTTTCATCTGCGAGCACATTCTTCACATGAAGTGAATGAAGAGCACTTCAAAGATGAGATGAATCAGCCATTATCCCCGCTGTATCCTCCTATCTGAGACTGTCAATAGGATGAACTGACACACTGTCCTTCAACTTGTGCTGACTTTTCAGCACACAACTCCTGGATGTCGGTGGAAATCATTACTGAGAGGATAATTGGAATATATAATCACATTGTGGAGATGGTGTAATTATTTATTCTTGATTTTGAATTTTAAACATCTAACTGTGTTTATATTTCAATTGAGTGTGTCTTTCACCGACAGCACCCCGAATTTCACTACATTTAAGATGCCAATTGTAATGTGAGGTAATACGGAATGGAACTATAACTGGTAGGTTGATTGGCTGGACAACAAACTATAAAAATAGACAAAAATATCAATAAAATACGGTATATTGAGGAACAAATATATCATCGCTGCTTTGCGAAAAACACAGATGTCCCAAAAACGGAAAAAAAATGTACAAAAGTATTCACATAGCAGCAACAATAAGTGAATAAGAAAATATAAAGTATATGATAGAAGTATAACAAAAAACGTTTTGAACTGTGAAATAGTTTTTTAAAATATGCGAGTGTATTGACTCAAGTCAAATCAAATCTATGCATTCCAATTTGAAATACATCGAGATATGTATCTACAGTGGTACCTCTACTTATGAAATGAATTGGTTCTGGAAGAAAGTTCTTAAGTAGAAAATTGTTCTAAGTAGAGACACATTTTACATGTAAATGCCCTAATCCGTTCCAAGCCTCCCAAAATTCAGACATCATGTTGCAAATAGTTCTAAATGTGAGATGAAAATGTGATTTCATTATGTCAAACTAAATGAAGTATGATTTAAACAGGAAAAATACATAAATGAATGAATAACAACCTTCCATGAATCGCAAGTACATTAATATTAAACTGGGGTAAAATACACCCAAGGCTGCAATGTAAGAAAAAAAAAAAAAAAGATTTTAAAAGCGTTTATTTTGCAAATTTGCAGAAAATGATTCATTCTATTTTCGTCACAGCTGTAAAAATGCCATGTTTTGGTTGTGCCAGTTGTACACTATTGGCCATATTATAACAGATTGAACACATTGGATCTTGCGTAGTCACATCGGCCACTGATCCAATAAATCAATGAAACAAGTCCATCGTTTTCAACCTGATAAATCACAAGACTAACTTCGCATTGCTTTTCCTTAAAGATGGAGGTAAAACACCGAATAGACATGCAACACCTGTCAATAAAAATGGACTACGGTTCAACCGTGTGTGCGTGTTCACGCGCGCGTGTGCGACGCTGCTTGAAGGCGGGGCTGGAACCAGAACAGAGCGCCAGATAGCGGGCAGCTGAACAGATGGCGTTTGCGTGAGTGTTGTCGCCTCAGGTGGCTGAGGGGAAGTGATGTGAGGTGAGATGATGATGATGATGATGATGATGATGCGCTGTTCTCATTATGGGATGTTCTCACACCACTCACCTCTGCCCTCATTTTCTTTTTTTTTTTAATAAAGTAAAACGCCACATCTTGCCGTTTTAAATTATATTCTAATTACATTGCCTTTTCTTCACACCTACAGCACAGGATTAAGGGCAAGGACACATGACCTTTGCATTTTCTGTTAATGAATGTGAAGTAGTACTGAGTAGACAACTAACTTTTTCACCAACTAAAAATGTAACCAAAAAAGCTCTGACATCAAATTGTGAAAAGTCTACGTGACCAATGTCCATTTTCTTCACTTTTCATGAAATTAGTGAAAGTCTTCACTTTTGGTTTGAAGGCACAGACACGCACATGTGGGCTCCATCTGTAGCCGCTAATTTGAAAAGGGATGCGCCCATTATGCACAATAATCCATTGTGGTTACCGCAAGTAAATCAAGCACAACCTGCACCAAGCTGCTGCAGTACGGCCACATAAACCGCAGTGCCTCCAATCGCAGCAAGCTAATTAGTCATAAGCCTTTTGCCAATTAACTCAAGAGGACAAGGTGACAAATATTTAAAGACCTTTAAGCTTGGGTTAGGTTGTAATGGATATCCTAAAGGAGCAACATAGTGCATATAACACTGGGGAACCATTTGAAAATAATTAATAATAATAATAATAATAATAATAATAATAATAACAATAATCTGTTGTGTTAGAATTTTATGCTGATTAAAATTAAAATTGGAATTCTGATAGTTTTTTGTTTGTTTGTTTTTTAGCACGTCAAGATAAGCAAAATTACACCAATTAGCTGTAGTAAGACTGTAGTAAGAAGTGCTGATTACAATTGGACTCATCTGTTTTTGCAGCTCCCAATAGCTAACCTTGTAACCATTGGCATACGATTTTACTCTAAATCCTTTTTCATTTTATGTATTATTATTTTTTTTTTCAAAGCTTGTAACCATTCCATCTCAGCATTTTACTTACATACATACACATTTCATACTTTTTAAGAAAATGGGGATCCTATAGCTAAAAAATGTTATGTGATGGAGAAAACATTAGATCAGTTTCAACTCTGCACCAAAAAATTAGCTGTCGGACCACGGTGTTAGTGGTTAGCATGTCTTCCCCACAGTCAAGAGGTCCCTGGTTAGACGACAAAGAAGAAGACGGAGATTGCGAAAACAAGAAGTTGAAGTCATGGCAACTTGGTTTCGGTTTCCACTACGGTTGTAACGGTCTTTGCATTCGTTCCGAACCATATCGGTTCGGACTTCGAGGTTCGGAGCATAAAATGTGCGACAACTGCAGTATCTGCACTCCAAACTAGGTGGCGGTAATGTGACTAAATCAGTTTGCCAACCAGCAGTAAACAAAGACATGAAGGTTAAAACATGGCGTCATGGTGCCTTTTTTTTTTTTTTTTTTTTTTTTTACTTCAAAATAGGGTTCATTGGGTATCTTTAAGTGGTTCTGAACACAGAAATGTTTCTTCATTTTGCATTAAAGGGATAGCTTGGATTTTTTGAAACAGAAAAATAGTGCCCGGCGGTAAAGGAGTCTGACTTTTTTTTTTTTTTTTTTTTTTTTTTTTTTTTTTTTTTTTTTTAGGACGAAGTTTTGTGATGCAAATGTGTCACTCTTTTGAACAAGAATTGTTTTCAGAAGAAAAACGCTTTATTTACTTGACCCCAGCCAACTTGCCGGACTATTTTCCTCTCAAGCAAAACCGGACCGGAACTCGTGTGACAGAACGCTGTTAGGGGTAAGTCAGTGATGATCGCACATTACTGGAGGTGAGGATGAAGTAGAGATTCATGTCAAAAAATCGGAACTATCCCTTTAAAAGTCAAAGAACGCATCATCCAAAAAACAAAACAAAACAAAACAAACAATGTAGTTCCATGCAATTAATAAACACTCAATGTTACCCGAAGGTGCTTGCTTTGCAACTTAGTTCATACACAACCAAAGATTCAACCAAAACACACACGCTTATGTTGTAATTATCTCTAAATTTCCATTCACTGCATAAGGGTGCATTAAAGATGTGCAAAATTCCCTCACAACCATCGGCTGGTGTCTCCGCCCCCTCGCCATCGAAACACATTCATGAATAAATTTGGCCAGAAACTCCAAACAACGTTGTAATTAAGATTAGTGAGATGTCTCAAGATGAATCATGATTCCTTTAAGTATGCATATCCAAAGTGGGCCGGAGGCTTAATGCCTCTGGGTCGGCCATGACAGGGGCAGCAATATGTTTTAATGAGTCTGAGTCCCTGGATGAGACTCTACATTTGTCATTCAGCTTCTGAAAAAAGGACACCGCGAGGCACGCTATGCGTCTTAAAAAGTACCATGTGAGCTACGTTTTTAAATGAGTACGTGTTTTATGAGATGATTCCGTTAGAAGCTATTCAAAGGAAGTAAAGGTTTTGAAAAAATCATTATATGGCGTCAACTTTAGCAGATATGTATTATTAATGTGTTAAATATGACTGTAACTTACATTAACTGACTGGGTTGGAAGACCCATGTAATATAGTTACATATATATTATATTGCACCATTTTTCCATTGGTGTTTTGATTTTTAAGTGATTCCTATGTATTACAGTAGTTTATATTTCTTGTTTGAGCACACTGGCTGTATTGTGTATCTTATTTGCTAATAAAGAAGAAAAGTTAACCTTGGAATGCAGTGTGATCATTTAATTGCTCCGTTAAATAGGCTACATGAGATGCAACACAATGGTAGCAGCCAATAAATTGCCTTTTAATTAGTCACATTATATTCCAATTTGCCCTGCGTGTTTGTTAAAAGCACCTTTGTACATTTAGTTATCACACAATACTGAGCAAGCTCACTGCGACAATCCAAATCTAAAAGTGACAGCGATTACCAAAGTTGTGATGATTGTCCGCTGCAGCCAATTGGAATAAACACAACAGAAACAATTAGTGTTCTCACTATTTCGCTGTTTGTAGTCTCTAGAATGCACTCCATTGCTAGCAGAGTACACACTGTAGTGTATTAATTTTGCCAATGATGCTTGTTTTTTAAAGTGTAGCTTTTGGTTTGAATGAGTTTGAGCCTTGCCACAGACTAACTAGAGCAAAGCTTCTTCCGCTAAAGCAGTTAAACTTGTCTCGGTGAAAGTTAAAGATTCTTCAGCTATCTTAGCTTAGCTTGTTCCATTAAACTTGTTTAAACGAAAGTTAAAGATTCTCCAACTATCTTAGCTTAGCATAGCTTGTTCCATTACACTTGTCTCATTGAAATATAAACCTTTTCCAGCTAGCTTATCTTAGCATAGCTTGTACCATTACACCTGTTTTGTTGAAATATAAACCTTCTCCAGCTAGCTTAGCATAGCTTGTTCCATTACACTTGTCTCAATGTCATGACTCGAGTCATGCAGGAGTAATGTTTGTGTCTTGTCTCATGTCTGGGGTCACACCTGGGTTCAGGAACTATCTGTACTTACGGAGTCAACAGCCAATCAGAGAATTCCATGTCAGTACCAGTACTCACATGTCTAGCCACAACCAATGAGATTGATTGACTGTCTATTTAAGGGTATGAGAAATGTGTGTGTTCGCTGGATTATTGCTCAACAGTTCCTGTGTACCGCTCTCTTAGTTTCTGCCTCTCAATGTGAATAAATAAATAAAGACTTATTTGTGTCTGCGTTTGGTATCCTACCTCTTAGCACACAACAGCTGAAATATAAACCTTCTCCAGCTAGCTTAGCTTATCATAGCTTGTTCCATTCAATGTATATCGGCGAAAGTTACAGATTTTCATTAACGTTTACTTCAACTTAAGTGGTGTTATTTGTAGAGGTGTGCTTACCACTGTGATTTTAAAAAGGATTTCATTTTTCCACAAAAATTCAGACACCTTTTACATTCATACAATCAACACACTGTTTTCTTGAGCTGGATAATGATGACGATATCTTAACGATGATGTCCAAACTGGCTGTACAGCAAAGTCAGCTGCAGGGCAAAGGCATCTCCCACCATCTCCGACTCACTTGTTAACTTTCCCCCCGAAACGCTGAAGTCAACCATTATGGTGCGATAAAAAGCTAGCATGCCCACCTTATGAGACCCAGCGTGGCTCGATCAAATATTGATTATATTGATGGTCCCTGCTAGGGGCAAAGGTTCTGTAAACTTTTCTTCTTCTTTTTTAAAGAATCTGCTCTCTAGTTAAAAGCGTTGTTTTACTTGAATGGAGTATGTATGAAGACACACTGCCAAGGAATATTAACAGCGTTTTAAAAGATAGATTGCGGTCCAGTAAAAGGTCTTTTGAAGGTGTCTCGTTTACGTGGGGCGATTAGGAGTTTCCCTTTGCTTCCATACATTCATACATCATACGATTTGGGACTTGGATTGATCAGGAAACCAAGTACTGTCTGCGCAATGACTTGCATGCCAAGAGGAGTATTTGTGTGAGAGTGGACCACTATGCCAGGCCACTGACTTTCATCTCTGGGGTTGCTGGTTGGTAATTAGTTTTGTTCTAATGGCTACCAGGCAAGGTCAAGGGATTCCAGTAAGCCCTCCTCTCGCAGTTCTCTTCCTGCTAATCACTCTGACCCATCTTCTCCTAGCTGCTTCTCTTCACTCCCAACAACATCGCTCCCTCAAGAAATCACATGGCCTCGCCTCTTATTTGGCCCGACCAGACTTTGGTCCATGTTAAGCCCCGTGTAATGAATGCACTACTTCTCGAGCTTTATCATTGTGTTTATTCTCTTCGCCTTGTTTCTCTAGTTTCCTTGTCAATGCATAATACATAATACCTCCCACACGTAACTAACACTATCCCAATTCTCCATCTGGATTTATTTTTTCCCACTTTATCTCACCTCCCACATTTGGCTTATACTGAACTCCTCTCCATAGTTCAGTACAATTGGAAAACTTAACTAATTTTCAATAGGCTTATATTTAAATACATACGGTATATTATTTCCGCTATCACAATATTTGTATTTGATAGTTGATATTATCAAATCGACAAGAAACACAACCATTCAAATAGTACCACATCATCACACTTTAATAAACTCAAACTCCTGCGATTGGCTGGCAACCAGTCCAGGGTGTACCCCGCCTACTGCCTAAAGCCAGCTGGGATAGGCTCCAGCACCCCTGCGCGACACTTGTGAGGAATGAGCGGTCAAGAAAATGGATGGATGGATAAACTCAAACTCTGAGGTCTACAGACTCAAGTCAAAGAGCAGCATAGAGCTTTTATGCCGCATGCTAATGGGATAAGTTTAATTTTAATCAGCTACATTTTTGTCTTTACTCTTTTGCTTTTAGTTGGGTGAAGCACACCGGCTTGCCCTGTGCATGAAATGGGCAGATAAATAAAAAGTATCCTTGCCTTTATTGCAAATGTAAATTTTATTGGGATAATTTCAGCCAGCCCAATTTTCCCAATATTGGTCACATTTTGTGCTAAAATTACAGTTTTCCATAAATGTGTATTATCATCATCATCATTATTATTATTATTAGTAGTAGTAGTAGTAGTAGTAGTAGAGGTGTTATAAGCAAGCATTTTTTCAGAAGACAAAAGTCAAAACAGGTTATAGGAATATTTGATTAAAAAATACAATTAAAAATATATACAATAAAATAAACCCATTTTTGCGGATACATTTGAAATCTATATTCAGTCATCATATCAATATATTAAGTTTTCTGTATTTTGCAGAATATGTTTGCCATCTGTCTACACTGCTTCACTCAGTGTAAAATGAATAAAATGTGCAACAGAAAGTGTTAAAGTCACACATACATTAAACCTTCTGTGCACAAGTCTGCTGCAATATTCTGTGAGCGATGCATGTGATAGTGATTGAATGTATTGTAATGAATTCAAATTTCCAAACCACTTTTACTGATGGGAAATTGAGTTCCTAAACAACGTTAAAGCAAAATCTAATCTGGACTAGCTTCTTTCAATTGTTTGCAAAGGAAAAAAAAAATCCATTATAGTAGTCCAAATGAGGCAACGTCTGTGAAAACAGTAAACATTGTTCAGTACAGCAAAACATAATTTACCAGAGCGTGGGACAGAGGCTTGCTATGAATATTTCCGACAAGCAGATCCATTTATCTTCGACTCAACACAAGACCGTGGTGATCTGTACGCAAGAGTGCTACATAATTAGGTGTTTATGGGGAAAGCATTACAGTCGCACCACTCTTTCTTACAATTGCAAAATTTGCCCTTGCGGAGAAACATTTTCCACCCAAATAACATCACAACAGGAAACCTTGAAGACGAGACAAACATGAAGTCGCATTATCAAATTCTTAAAGTTCCATGCCTACAAAAGCTGGGATAAACAGCACAGTTAAGCCATCCAAACAATGTGACCGTGTTGCTATAAAAATGACTAATCAACTGTCCTTAGTTGGCCAGTCCTCCACTGGACCAGAAAAATAGGTCAAAAACTGGGTGCTTCCAAGAAGGTCAGCTGATCACATAGCCTGTCCTCAAAGAACACACTTCCACAGGAGTGCACTGTACAAATCCATTTGGGAGTTATTTCAAGGTGAGTCATTTTTCGCCGCCTCACCCGTGACTTTGTACCCGAGGCTTCCGGCCGTGCACCAAATTCCACTTTAATCCCTGCTTCCCATTCTTGACCCTCCCGTGACCGCTGACAATTGTTGACCCTCGCTATTGCTTACACCGTCAGTATGTCCCCAGCCCTCAGCGCCGCTTTAAGAAAAAAAAAAAAATTTTAAATAAAAATTGCAAGCAGGACACTGAGGGCTTATGTGCACACAGATCATGTCGAAGCATTAACAAAGAAGTTGTGCAATTTTCTACCATATAGCGAAATCACAACCACACCGTACGTTATCTTACACGTTATCTTAAACTGGTAGTTGTTGACTAAAATGTGTAATGTAAAGTAATGTAATGTAATCCATACACTCGTCCTTCAAGGGTTTTGTGTTATTTTTAATGCATCTTGGTCTACACCCTTTTCTTTAAGGGTTTTGTTAATAAAATATTTGTTTTATTCACTTGACTGCTCCAGTTGGCCCACATGCCGCTGTTCCCTTATTCTCTAACCATCTTATCGACGAGTGTACACTCTGCCTGTTGCCCAAAGTCCGCTGGGTTGGACTCAAGCTCAGCCGAGACCAGATGAGGACAAGGAGTATAGAAAATGGAAGCGGGGAAAAAAAATAGAAAAGTGATTGACCACTGGTATACTTTTCATTGGGGAAAAAGCCTTCCACAGCATTTTCTTTTCATGACAAACTCTACTCCCATTCTAATAAAAGTGTCACATAATAAAAGCTGCCATTGTTTATTTTACAGTTTCCTATTTTCACACACACAAAAAGTCACACCGGTCGCTGCCTCAGCTCAGCCATGAGACCTCTGTTCGCATCAGCGACTATCGTGCGTAATTACGAGTTAGTTTTAATGACTTGGCCCATGTCTACCACTA
Organism: Festucalex cinctus; assembly: GCF_051991245.1. Taxonomy (NCBI): domain Eukaryota; kingdom Metazoa; phylum Chordata; class Actinopteri; order Syngnathiformes; family Syngnathidae; genus Festucalex; species Festucalex cinctus. The sequence continues at coordinate 13,468,227 of NC_135429.1, forward strand.
CAGTACGCAGTTAGGTAGCAAGATGCGCATAAACTCTTAAAATGTATGTCACAATTTACAGAACAGATGGGTTATTTATTTTCCCAAGTGCTACGTATTTTGTTTTGGGGCTAGCAGTAAGCGTTGTGGAAAAATGTCACTCGTGTAATCTGAGCCGCAGACTTGCTGCCGCATCTAGTAAATGGTTGACTTCTCCTGAAAATGTGTCACTGATATGTGGACACGCAAACCAAAAATACCAAGAGAGGCCACTGCCCGTCCCGTTGGCGAGCCTCAGTTAGCTCACAAGCTAGCTGGTAGCTATGTGCTCAAATGTCGGTCATATAGCGTGAGCCACAGGTTAAAAATTAGCTTCCTTGTCGAATAAACATTTTCCTGAAAAAGTGTCACTGATATGTGGAGAGAGCAGGTGTTGACGCGAATGAGCCCACTACCCGTCCGTCAGCGAGCCCCAGTTAGCTCACAAGATAGCTAATGCGCACAGAGAACCCTGTACCGACCATTCTGGATATACCAGCCACTAGAGGTTTTAAGTAGAGGCGCAGAAAGTATGGTTGATGTTGTGTGCTGGAGTCGGATCCCAAAGCGCAGACACAAATAAAGTTTTAACTATGTATTCACATAACGACTAAACGAAAAACATGGAGAATGCATCGAGAATCACGAGACGCCAAGCCCCCTTGGGCTGCGGAGAAGCACAGAGGAACAGAGAGCAATAATCCGGCAACCACACACATTTCTCAGACAACGTATATAGACAGTAAATGGCTAGACATGTGGGTACCAGTACTGACATGGAATTATCTGATTGGCTGTTGACCTGTTGACCCAGTAACGCGATTAAAGATTCTTGACATCACATAACATCACATAGCATTAAAGATTCTTGTTACCACATAACATCACATAGCATAGCATTCAAGGGATACTTCACTTATTTAGCCCATTATAGCAATAAAAAGTTAAGATTTTGTCTATTATTAATTTGATACTGTCATTATTTTTCACGTACAATTAGTACCTTTAAAAACACCTTTTGCATCTTGTTGTCGACTGAAAATGACATCACAAGGGCTCAGGTAACCAATCACAGCTCACCTGTTTTCTCGGTTTGGTCATGTGACATTCACAAGCTGAGCTGTAATTGGTTACCTGAGCCCTTGTGATGTCATTTTCAGTCGACAGCAAGTTGCAAAATGTGTTTTTAAAGGTACTAGCAAATATAGCATTTAACGCTCTTCTCTGTGGTGTTTGTTGAATGTATTTTCACTTCTCAGTTCACAGTGACACCGCTGAGTTACTATGTTTTACAAATTCAATTAAGAAGTTAGGATCCAACTGGAAATATTTTGTCTTTATCACCAGAGTGAAAAAAAAACCACTTCAGTTATTAGATATTTACTCACAATGTCATGCAGGACAATAGATCATTACTAATGACATTGAGAAAGAGGCAGCGTGTGAATAAATGAGACTCTGGTGTCTGGCACACCTGGTTCACTGAGCAGCTCATTTTGAAGCCCGGGATTAGGCCTAATTACCGGCATAATTAGGGAGTCGCTGAGAGCCACGCCACGCCCCGCCGCTATCGCCAACGGCGCACAGCTTCGCCAGCTCGGGCGGCGGGGTAGACGGGGATCAAATGAGCTCTAATTGATGGCAGCTTAACATCATAAAAGCTGATGGCGGGAAGGCCGGTGCACAGCTGAGTCACGTCGATGCAAAAGTCAAGTGAAAAAAAAAAAAAAGAAAAAGTCAACCATATTTTATAGAGTTACTGTATAACTAGCAAAAAGAGAATATTGAAGAAGTGAATGCCACTCAAGGATATGGACATTGTGTTTTGTGTCATGATGATGACAAATGCGTGCATTGTAGATGTTCGCAGTGCATTCACTTTTTCCCATGCAGTCCCTTTTTCAGACTGATACTAGTACAAGTATTCAACTCTTGAGCAGTCACTAATAATAATAATACCAAGTACCAATACCCCCATGGTCATCTGCGTTATGTGAGTGGTGGACTTGATATTAACTACAACAAAATTGAATAAAAAAATAAATAAATAATTAAAATTTGCCCCATGCTGTGATCTCATGTATTGTTTCAATCACATTCAATTTGAATGTGATTCAAATACAATATAATTAAAATCCATATAATGCAATAAAGAAATCAAAATAAATTAAAAAAAAATAAATAACCTTCCTGTTCGGTTGTTTTTTCAAGAACAGCAATAATGTTCCCGGGTCAATTTAACCCAATTTGACCGTTAACCTGTTTAATGACAAAAATGCATCCCAATTAATCATGTAAACAGCTTTCACTGCAATTATTTGAAATGAATCATTTTTAGCAAGTTTCATCATGAAATTCTACTATTTGTAGTTCTCTTTAAAATGGGCCATTTTGACCCGGGCCATGCAGATAATTGTTAGTAATAATTTTAACTGAAGATATGTCAAAGTGTACCATTTTAATTGACGAGAAGCTTTATAAAATTTAAAAAAAAATACTGCGTTGTATCTTGATAAAACATTGCATTCTAATATTTATACTTCTTTACTCTTAAAATGGGTCAGTTTGACCCGGAATGTTTAATATCCCAAAGCAAACCCAATAAACATTGTTTATAGCTTATTAGTTTAGCTTTCATTGAAAATACATCTAATTTAGTCAATCTGTTGATGAGATGTTTTATAGCAAAAAAAAAAAAAAAAACTTTGTTGGGTCGATTTGACCCGGTAAATGATGAATGTTTCAAATATGTCACAAATCATATGTCAAAATCACAGTTTTTTATTGTCTACTGGTGCCAAACATATATATATATATATATATATATATATATATATATATATATATATATATATATATATATATATATATATATATATATATATATATATATATATATATATAATTTTTTTATTTTTTTATTTATTTTTTTTACTTGAATTGGGTCATTTTGTGGAGTTAATTGTTTATAACAAAAATTGTAACCTTTTGTTTACATCATCTAAAACTGACATTTTGTGTATGTAGTGTATGTGCCTGCACAGGCAAGCTCACTCGAGCCTTACACCAATAGAACATCCTCTTGAAGGTCCCGTGTGGTGTACTTTCTCAAAAGCCACAAAAAAAAACACACTAATTTCTTTGATTCCAAATGTCAAGTAATTATGGTAGCATGAGGCAAATTGCTGCAATGGATTTTATGGATTGAAAAATAATTAGCCGGTCACCCTAGAGGTCTCACTTTACATGAGGAAAGGAAGAAATGTGTTCTGTGCTTACTGCGATAATAATCCGAATAATTGTTAAAGCCTCTGGTGGGACCGCAGTTGGCCACAGAGGTTCTGCAGAGAGGGACAGATTGACTGTCTGACAAACAGACATGGGGCCTCCAGTAATGGACCTGTCTGAGGTTGCGTTTATTGCCTCATCTTAAAGTCATAATGGCTTTCAATGGACAAGACTGCTTGGATGTCTGACAGACAGAATGTCTGGACTTCTTCTCGACTAACGGCCTCTCTAAAGAGTTCCCAGAACATTACTAGCCGTGGGACACAATAATAGAGTAATGCCATCATTTATTTATCGCTATTATAAAAGGAATATGGCTATAAATTTGAATAAATACTTGATGTAGAATACACTGTAAACATACTACAGTATTGTGACATGACAATAATAATAGAGACTAAAGGATATAAACCGTGCAATTCCACCTTACACTTGCCAAACTACAATGTCAGCACAAGAAGATCCCTGATAAATGAAGATACATCTTGATGAAATGATTTTGCTTGCCATTGGGCTTCCTAATGGAATTTTTGAGTAAATCCATAGTGTTATGAAGTAATTGATTAAAGAGTCTAAAAAAATCAATGTGTGACCTTCCAAGCAGTCAATGAGTAGTACTAGTCATGTAAAATAAATGTACTCGTTCAAGGTCACAGACGCACTACTTCGACGGGTTCACATAGTTATACACAAACAATAAACTACAGACGGTGATATGCCACTTCAATAGATCATGACAAATAATACAATGGAAATGAATTGAAACTATTAAAACAAATGGTTTTAACGGTTTATTTATTAATTTATTTGTTTATTAAAGGGCTATCAGTTCAATAAAATTTGTAATCGTAATTAATTGCATGACTTCCATTATTAACTCATGATTAACCGCAAATTAATCGCACATTTTATATTAGTTCAAAATGTACAATAAAAGGCTTTTTTTTCCTCTGTGTTCCTCCACCTTTCTTCCACAATGGACAAGTTTATATAATACAATAAAAGTAACATTTTAAAGTCAAGGTTACTATTTTTAAGGATTTCAACAGTCAGTGAAGACGTTGTTTTTTGTTACATCCCTCTTCATCCATATTTACACAGAAGGATGAAAGGTAACAGTAATAATGAAAACTGTAACTAACAAATCTTTAATAAATACCGTAAACACACGTTTATAACACGCATGCATCCCCAAACGAACGACATTCAGGGTCAAGGAAGTGGGCTTGCACAGCCCACAGAGAATGCCACCGAGGTTAAGGACACACACAGCAGAGGCGATTGTCTATCTGTTTTGGTTCTCTGAGCTATTCCCTTATTTTCACTCCCACTTCCATCCTAAGCATCTGACCTTTCCTCCATCATTCCTCCCCTACCTCTTGACCCTCCCCTCACAGGGAAGGAGGAAATGAGGAGGGGAGGAAAGCGCGAGACATAAAAGAGACAGCGGGCAAGACTGCAAATAATCATGCTGGCGTAAGAAACCAGGGTTGGGTGAGTGAATGTGAAAGGCTGAGGGGGAGGAGCAGGAGAAGTCAGGGAGAGTCAAGGTGGGAGTGAGACAAAATCGTTTCTCCTACGCTCCCTCAATTCTTTTTTTTTTTTTTTTTGGTCAGGTGTGCAAGAAGTGCTGATGACGAATGACTATTATTTTGTTGGACTACATGTGTTGGAGTGTTATTTATTTATTTTTGCTTGTTTTATATTATTTCCCAGTTGTTAGAATATTGCATCATTGGAAATTGGAAAGCATTCAATATTTAGATTTTATTTAAGTTATATATTTCCTAATACAAATAGAAGATTAATGGTTTGACAACCATTAATCTTCTATTTGTATTAGGAAATATATTACAATGACAATGACGTTGATGCTAATCCTTTAATTACAAATTAAAATGTTTTTCAAGCTGTCATTCAAGGTAAGTATACACAGTGAATATTTTATTTCTAAGAGTTTTGGAAAGGTGGAAATGCAAACTTGAGTTCATCTTTTAGATTGGGGGAGTTACTGTAAAAAGAAAAAAAGAAAAAATAATCATATTTCTCATCAATTCATACTTTTTTCAAAATGTGCTTTGTGTTGTTTTGCCCTTCATTGTGAAATAACACTGTGATGTTGCCAGAGGAGAACATTGCAGGTGGCTGCCAAAACCAAGGAGGCCCATTGCTTCAATGAGGGCTTCAAAGTAAAAACTAGAGAGCAGAAATCTGGCAGCTCAGTTGCATCACGGGTAAGGTTTCGTCAGTACGCTTTGGGTTCACGCAAACGTTTCGATTAAAAAAAAAAAAAAAAAAGACAACAAAATCAGTCAAAAAGAAAAGAACGGTGTATTACTTTTGTTTTTGTCATGAGGTGATGTCTTGCAATTCTGCGTGCACCTCGAATGAATTCCATAAACCGTAGTTTTACAGATTGTTTACTTATTCAACAGAAGTTTGGGAGACACTGGCATTAGTACGGAAGAGGATAAGAATAAAGTCAGAATTCTCACTTTAAAGTCTCTTCACTCCTTCCTCTCTTCACTGGCCCTAATCTCATTCTATTCATTGTGTTTTCTTTTTTTTTTTTTTTGCCTTTGTTCCATCTCAGCTGGATTACTGTAATGCACTTATTTTGGAATCAGCCAGTCCTCCCTGCAGCATCTCCAGCTTGTCCAAAGTGCTGCTGCTCATCTCCTTACTGGTGCCCGTAAGAGGGAACACATAACCTCTATCCTGGCCTCTCTTCACTGGCGGCCCGTAAAATTTAGAATCCACTTTAAGATTATTCTATTTGTTTTCAAATCTCTCAATGGTCTTGCCCCACTTTATCTCGCCGAGCTCTTGCACTCCTACACAACTGCCCGGTGCCTCAGGTCAGGTCAGGTTATTCACTCGCCTACTTCTTATTTATTTACTGATGTAAAATGTAACAACTTGTATTCGCACAAAATGTTTGCTTTGTTCTTGTTTTGTTACCTTATTCTTTACTGCAAAACTGATATTTATGTTTATGTACAGCACTTTGTATACAGCAATGCCTGTTCTTAAAGCGCTTTATAAATAAAGTTGAGTTGAGTTTTACAGGAGCCAACGCTTGCTTTCTACATCTTTGCTCTATATTCTCACACACAAAAAATCCAACATGCCCTGTCACCCAAAAACACTGCCTCGGGCTATTTGGGGCTTCTTGCACAGAAGGCCTAAACAGCTGGCAAGACAACTGTCAGCCATCCCAAAAAAGGGGCCACTCTGTAATTCACTTTCATTTTCTCCTAACGTTCTTTGAGCGGAAGATGATGCGGGAAGAAACAGGTGTCACATGCATAAGCGACAGAATTGAATCTGATAAACACATTTCCCCCCTCTGTGATCCGAGCACTGTGTTCGACGCAGCTCGCGCCGCTTGTGTCAAGAGAAAATATTCCTACCCTTTTTGTCGAGATCAATGTCCATCTCCATATCAGTCCCCCTCGTCTCACCGTCGCCCTCGCAAGGTGTAGAAAGATCAATCCTGAAAAGGAGAAGAAATTAGAATCGAGCGGGGAAGCCTCTCATTGTAAATGTCCCAGAGGAGAATGTGAAGGGTAAAATTAGTTGTGTTGGGATACTGGGGGAGGGAGTTCACAATCGATGCGCAAATACAACTCATTTCAAGTACAGTACAAGATTAATTAACAAACAAATGAAAGTGCTCGAGGGTGCGTTGGCGCCGATCTGCAAGAAAATTGATCCAAAGTGGATTCTAAGATGGTAAAAGAAGGGATTGAGATCCTTTCAACTGACACTGAAGTCCCTGCGCCACCATTGTGGGATGGAATGCAGCTGACTCCCAGCCAATCGAAGCGGCTCCCCCTCATTACCATTAAAATCAGGGGCGTGGAAGCGCACACATGATTGACACTGAGGAAACAGACATCAACTCCGAGATGAGATTGGCGCGTGCAAAGTGCGTTTATGCGAGAAAACTACAAGATCTCCCTTTGCGAATGATGTCGTCGATCATGCATGTGACGTGGGCAATTGGAGACCACCTTGCAGTTGACCATAGAGCAACAAATCTGTCTGTCTGCGCCTTAATCAAATCCACCAAAACCGCATTACACGCCACCATTTAGACCAGGCTTTCCCAATCTTGGTCCTCAAGGTCTGGAGTCCTGCAGGTTTTGGATGGCTCTGGCCTCCAACACAGCTGATCAGGATCGTTATCAGGTTTGTGCAGAGTTTACTGATGAGCTTATTATTTGAATCAGAGGTGTTGGAAGATACAGAAACATCTAAAACCTGCAGGACTCCGGCCCTCAAGGGCCACAAGTGCACTAAAAAGAGAATTGTTGAACTAATTTAAGATTGCAAATTGAATTGCTGACCAAATATTATTATTATTATTGTTATTATTATTATTATTATTTAATTCATTAAACTTAATACTTTGGATTGTTGTTACTTTGGATTAACTTAATTCAAGTGAATATATTGAATTTTGAACTCATAATTCATTACTTAATATATTCACTTTGAACTAAATTCAATCGTGTGTTACAAATTGAAGCAATTTTTTTTTTTTTTTTTTTTTTTTTTTTTAAGTTGGTCAACAATTCAATTTGTAATCTTAAGTTCGTTCAACTTAGTGTGGGGAAAGCCTGATTTCGACCTACTTTTTTTTGTGAATTTAAAATCAAGTCAACTTTTTGTCACCCAATTGCCGGAGGAATGGTAGCCCGAAAATAAAAACGGCATGAAAATGACGATGCACCCGTTTTTACGTCGCGCGTACAAAAATTCCACTGGCAAATATCTTTTAGATGCATTGAAGGTAATTGAATGCAAGTATTTTAAGCATAGAGACTCTCGGAGGATTTAGAATATGCATAAATAAATGTAGACAACAATAGACAACTAAAAACTACAGTATAGGAGATTCAAAAAGAGAGTGGAAGCCCTTTGGAGTGGATTTCCACCCTGCAATTTACAACCTTTTAACATTCACTGATAGCAGGTGTCAGAATAGCACAACTGTGAGCCTGTTTTGAATTATTGACTATCTATTGTAATTCAGTGGTTAAGCCAGCGCTTAATACTGGCCCGAGGGCCAGCTATCTTACCCAGGGTCCAGCGAGGGCACTGCACTGAGCTACGCTATTGTCTTTGATTGACTTATAGATTATTTATACCTTAATACCTGCAGCCAGAACTCGCCAGCGTCAGACTCCTGCCTGTCAGTTTCCCTGCCAGCTGGAGAGAGCTTTGTCTGACTGACTTTTTGATACCTTTTCATAACAGGCCTCTTTCTCTCTCTGCATGGGTGAGGGTGACGGGGCAGACCGAGGGGGAATAAGTAGAATGGATAATATAATGATTAAAGGGGATAAGGAGAAAGAAAAAGGGAACACCGCAGACTGCAGAAAATAATCATAGTACATGTGTGACAGCAGGTGAAAGGGGAGATTGAGAGGTGCCACAGAGAAAGGGAATGATGCAAAAAAAAAAAAAAAAAGCCCAAAGATGGACTGATGAAGACCTGAAAGAGACAGGAAATGGATTGATATTCACCGCTCATTTTGCGCTCCGTTTGACTTTTGGAAGGGAAGCAGATGTGCCGCGGTGCACACGACAGCCTCCGTAGTCGCAGAGTGATTCACAGGCTTACAGATGAATATGGAACGAGCCAAGTCCGCGACATTAGCAGGCTCATTTCCCACAGAGAGACAGATATTCAGTCAATCCGTCACTTTGCCGCCATACGAAGAGACAGAGGGTGGCGGGGAGCTTGACGCAGGGAGACGGTACCCACGGAGGATTGAAATGACAAACGAAATGAAGGTGGCTGAATGACAGTGAGGACAAGTCATATGCTTGCTAAGTTTGTTTTCTGCTGCTGTTGAAGCTGGGTTAACAAACGCATACGCGAGGTCATGTGATTCGACAACGAGTCTCGCCGAGCGCCCCGAACGATAGCCAGTGCTATGCAAAAGCTCATTAGATCTCTTATACTAATGACTGCCACCTCACGTGATTGCGCAAAGCGGTCCTTCTGCAAATAAATAAACAATTAGTTCGACTAGGCACAACCTCGCAAGAACAAAACAGATGGCCAGCACTAAGTTTTAAAATTATAAAACAAAGTACAACATCGAGACAGCTGTTGTAAGTTTTGTCTATTGAGTGCATAAAAAAAAAAAAAAACATGTTTCAAAGTCAGTCATTCATGAAGCTGCAAAGGTAAAATAAATACAATAGAAAAATAATAATAATAAATTAAGTTTAAAATAAAAGACTTTTTTTCACATAATCGCATATGATCGTATTGTGACTTTTGGATATCGTTACATCCCTACTAAGAGATTAGATTTGTTATGAATAATTCCCAGTGAGAATTGTATATTTGATTCTCAGCTAAAATTGTGGTGTCCCGGTTTTTAATTTTGAAAATTTGGTCACCCTAAACATGTGGCTAGCATCTATCTCAAAGTCAAGTGGTTTGAATCTGTGAATCTGGTCCCAAAAAAAAAAAAAAAAAAAAATCAATAAAGAAAGGTTCCAGCTCACTATCGTCAGTCTTAAACGGTATGGATTTGGATGGATGGAAATTCAGTTGTATTGTTTGACCTCATATCATGAACTTTGTAACTGAAGGGTAGCTGCAGAAAATAAAAATAAAACATGCTTTATTCTGTCCATCCATTCCAGAACTGGTCACTAGCCAATTGCAAGATTTCACAGCTAGTGTGGCCACAAAGGAACTCCCTTAATACATATTCCTTAAGTGTTGTTTTTATATGAAACTATGCACCTCACATTGTACATGAGTGTGAATATCAGTCACTCCACCCACTACTTAGCACTTAGTCTGTGCCTTCCGTGACAATTTGAGCATCCACACTCAACGGCGAAGCCAAACATGCCGCCCACTACCGCCCTCTTATCACCTTTTCAAAAGTTATCACACACTTTTTTTTAATGAATATTAAGAAGTACAAAAATGAGATAATATTTAAGTCAACAAATCTAAACTGAGAGCCGTATCCATGCAGTTGATAAACAGCAAACGCATGGTCCGAAGCCAACGAGGTCGAGCCAATGCAGTACTTTACGGCCTCTCAAACTTGACTGTTAATCTTTATGACAGTGTTTACAGCTCAAAAGTCACCCATAGGTTGCGCTGTTTATGACTCTCACTCTTACAAACACTATTTCACTAACTTCTAAGCCACCGTGCAGTCCGTCCTGCAAGAGAAAATCACAAAGGTCGACACCGGGGGTCTGCAACCTTCGGTTCTGGAGCCACATGTGGCTCTTTAGTCTCTCTCCTGTATCTCCCTATGGATCCCTCAAAAAATTTGTAGAAATCAATATTCTTTATTTTTTGGTTTTTAGATCGAATATTCATTAAATGTATTAATGATTAAATTAAAAAGATTTATACTAAAAAAACAACAACAACAAAAAGTTCAGGAAAAGAGGAACCTAAAAATGTTCTAAACGGGACCATAGAATGACCAAAAAGGAAGAGGAAAGGCAGAAATGAAGTCGTCAAAAATGTCAGAGAATTGATTTAAAAGGCAGAACAGAAAATGTTCAAAAAGTAACCATAAAATGCCCAAAAACAAAAGAAGAAAAGCATCAACATAAAACATCTTTTGAATTGCCAAAAGTAAAAAAAATAATAATTTAAAGACAGAAAAGAAAATGTCCAAAAACTAAAGAAGAAATCCACCAAAATACCATAAAATGTACACAAAATTCAAAACAGTGTCAGAAAATAGAGAGCAAAAAATGGCAGGAAAAAAAATGTCAAAAACAGCCATAAAATGTCCAAAAAAGGACAAAGGGAGGCAGAAAATGAACATATGCCCATAAAATTGCCAAAAAATGTGAGAAATGACAGAAAGACAGAAAAGTCTAAGAATGTATGAAAAATGAAGTCTGAAAAATTACTTGAAAAAAAAACAGAAGACGAAAAGTACACAAAAATGAATCTTCTACGTATTGGACCCTGCATATTTTTCTGTTATGTTACATCTCTTAACACGCTGCTTCATTCATCACACTCTTCAAATGTTTTGTGCCACCAGACAGATTTTTTGTTTTGTATTTGGCACAAAATGGCTCTTTTGACAGTAAAGGTTGCAGACTCCTGGTCTGCACAAAAGGGCAAGAAAACATACTTCAGATTGTTTATTTTGCTCAATGAACAAGGTCAAATCCTTTTAATATGTAAATGTAACTAACTTGGGTATTTATAAACTAATAAAAACTGATCCTGCCTGGTTCCGTGGCTTACAACCCAATTTTCAGAAGTTGATGATTCTAATTCTGGACAAATTTTAACTGCCAGTATCGTGAACATTTTTCAGTCCTATTTACAGCACTCAATTTCAATGAATCCGATTATTAACTCTTGTACGGCATACTCAGCAGTAATGGTCTCACCATATGGCAGCAGCGCTTGCACAGCCAAGTAACCGAATATGTCACAACCCCAAACATGTCACAGTTCTCCACCTCCTTGCACTCGAATCCGCAGCTTACAGTTTGCTGCTCTGCAAATGATAAGAGACACACCAGTCGCACAGTATAATAACAGACATCAGATCTTGCCTCGCCATATGGTACTGACACGAAGCCGAGGGTTGCTATGCTACAATGCCAACTCTGATGTGCTGGACAGCGAACGTAAGCAGAACATTTGTTTTTGTTTGATGAGGATAGAGTGGGCACACTTTGTTTCAAATGGGGGGGGGGGGGGGGGATGATAATTAGATAAGGAGAGTTGAACTTCAATGTGCCATTGACTCGCGCGGTGAATTGAAAATCATTTACGCCCCCGCGCTGCCTCAAAATGTTTACCTCACATCGACTACTCAGGGAAATTGAGTAGAGTGCAGATGGAGAAACAAACAAAGCAATACAAGCAAAACATAACCTCGCAGGTGAAGGTAAATATCAAGCAACAATGCTATCCTCAAATCTCAGCAGCTCTATTGAAGCCAAAGCGAGACCTGGGTTGTACGATGCTAGCAGACCTGTCAAGTACGGCTGTCTGCAACTCCATCAGTAACACCTCTTGACACATTTAAGTATGCTCTTCCTCACTCCGGGCCTACATCACGCGCTACACTGTCGAGGATGATAAACACACTTAAGACGAGGCAGTTTATGCAAGAGACTGGAATGGAAGAAAGATGCTGCAAAGAGACAGGAAAAAAAAATGACTCAACAGTAAGAAGCTGAATGGGAACGATAAGGACGTGTAGGTGAGAGGATGAGGACGACAGGAGACACACGTGGGTTCGGCTTTCCTGCTCTGTTCTGCCTTAATGTGGATGTTTATTGGAACTGACAGTCCAAAACCTTGCTGTTCCATTTCAGCACATACTAAACAACAACAACAAAAATCCAGAAAAGAAAAACAATGGCAGTATTTGAAAGAGGAAAAAAAGAATGTTTTTGAAGTATGTTTTGGGTATGTAGCGCAATACTACTTGGATTTTGTGTTTAAAACTAAATGAAAATAAAAGAGACTTAATAAGCTATAACTGGAACTAAATAAGTATGCATTTTTATGGACCAATGAAGACAAGACGAGGCTAAAAACTATGGACATTTTAGTTGATTTAACTCTGACTGCCAAAAACGTTTAATAACGATTAGTAAAATCACGACGTATGCCGCCATAAGCAGTAAATGACGTCAACTTTTTTTTTTTTTTTTAAACTGCCTGTTCAATGGATTGTGGAATCAAAAACACTAACTATGGCCAGCAGATGGCAGAATTTTATCTCTTTTCAATGGGCTGCCGGTATACGAAATTACAATGAAACATGACGGAATCTGATGAAATAGAACGTTTTCAAGGATGATGTGAATGATCAAAGCCTTTGTCATATCAAAGTTTGTTTTTGATAACATGCGGCAGTAAAAGAGTTAAAAAAAAAAAAAAAAAGACAGAAACTGATATGATCTAATAGCCACTAAAGCACAGTGACACAACCCCTTTCACAGCATCCACAAACGTACGGCACGTACAGGAGATGGATTCACAGTGAAAGGTTAAAAGTAGGGATGTTCAATACCACTTTTTTTCAGAACGATACCGATACCCAGCCCCTCAGTACTCACCGATACCGATACCGATACCAACTGCCGATACCAGTAGTACATTTTGACAAATAAAATAAAAAAATCACTAAAAGATATTTTTAAACAAATATATTTCCTTTAATTTTGACAAAAAAAAACAGCACAGTCACTCTTCAATAGTCTTAACGCTCAAAATAAAACACAAAAATGCTCTTTTAGTTTAAGATTCACAATTTTGAAGTATTTCCAAACCGGTGAAGTTTTGGTGAAAAACTGCTGCAAGCTAGCGCCACTTACAGGCAAGGAGGACTCACTTACCGTCTTCCCCCTCTGCCATCGGTCGCTTGTACTCGTCTGCGTCACGGGTACTCGCCCATCCCTACTTAAAAATGAAAGGAACTAAATGTGATAAACTAGCAGCTAGCAAGCATGATTTAAACTGATTAAAACAGACAAAATTTTGAAATGGCTCATAAAATTAGAACTTCATCTTAATATTTTGGAAATTCTACACCACAGAAATCCAACTACAGTACTTTATAATCTTTTATGGCCCTTCGAGATCAAAAACTAATTTTAGCGCAGTAATATTACTGGTTTGCCTTTCCAACTTTTAGTGCCCGGAAAAACAAGCTGTTTAAATGTACCGTTTAAATAAATAATACGTGTGCAGAGAAGTTGTTTACTTAAATTGTCGTTGGACCACTGAGTAAATGCAGTAACACTTAAGCTTTCCCTTTTATATAATCATGTGATGTGTATTTGTGATTATGCCTCTAGATGCTGGCCACACCACAAAACAGCATTTGTGTTTTGCTCAAAAACAATCTATATGGTAAATTCTAGTCTGTGTTTTGGAATCTGAAGGGAGAAGTGGCCGAAACCATTCAAACAATCTGAGATATTCATCGGGACGTCCAATCACAGTGGGCGTGATGTAAGACATCAAATGATTTGATCATTTGATATTCCATGCACTGATGTGGTCCTAATACTAACAAGAACCAGAATAGTTCATATGAAAAGAAGACCGGGAGAGTTCTTCCCTCACATTTGTACCATAAAGGCATTCAACCGCCACTTTAAAAAGGTCAGAATAAAAGAATAAAAATCCTTGGACTCTTTTCCCTGTTCAAATCTCATCTCTGTGGCTCCCATTACGACCACCCCAGAGGAAGTTGATGTGACGTTAGCATAGCCTCCCATTCAAAGCCAATTTGAGAACTCTGCATGCTGCAGCACCTGCTGATCCGGTCAACCTCCCAATAGTGCGGCCATTTTCTCCATGGGATCACCTAAGTAAATATCTCACTTAGTTCTAACAGCTATGCCATTACAATAGAGACTTCGTACAGAATCCGGAAAGTGTAGCCCTCTGCAAAGGCTTGAAATATGGCTTGAAAAAATAGAAATAGAGCACACATGGTTCTGGTCTTCCATTGAATACACAAACAAAACAGAACCAACCAACATTAGCATCAATACTCTGACTATAGCCACAACAGTGTCGCATCGCAACTCTGTATAACCTTGGGTGCTAACTGGCTCTCATAAGCCTGCTAAATCATACACATACGCAAGCTTTTTATAGGAATTTCATAATTTAAAAAACGGACGCTATAATTTCACTAAAAACCAAATATACACTACATTTTCCCCAATTTAATTGCTAGTCAATCTGGTGACCAGTGGTTGTGTTACTTTAGCTAATGCTAAATGCTACCTTGTTTGACAGTAGGGATGCAACAATCTCCAAACATCTCGATATGATATCACAATATGAAGCTCACGATATGATAATTATCACGATATTGTGGGGAGTTTGGCGATATTTAAAAAAGGTCACAATATTGTAAAAACAAAAAAAACAAAAAACAAAAAAAAAAACATTCTTTGTGATGCAAACGCTCACATGCCATATTCATGAGCACGCACACCTTTTTGTTTTGCAGCTTTCCATCCTTCAACTGCGAGACAGCGAACGTTGCTTGAATGAGACAACAAGGGGGAGACAGGACACCTGACAAGAAAATGAAGGGAAGTGGTAGAGCGAGGACTAATATTAGAGGGGAGAGGGAGAGAGAGAGAGAGAGAGAGAGAGAGAGAGAGATGAAGGTGTTGCTGTGATCAGAAAGAGAGATGTTGATGAGCGTCCTGACAGCGCTCGTCTCCATCGAGTTTCACCGTCCCGACAGCTGGACAGACTGCTTATGCAGCAATACCCTTCTGTGTCTTCCGCTTTCTCCCTGACACACACTCACACACCCCCACACGCGCGTGCACCCCCACACACAGTCTGCTCATTGTGGGTCCACAGCTCATCCTCCTCTTTTCTATTCCCAACTTGTCTCCCGTTTGCCTTGTCGTGCTACCCGGCCTCCGCCAGCCCCCGCCTCCCCATCCTCTCAGCGCTATTTCTTTCTTTTTTTTTTCTTTTTTTTTCCCCCCACTCAGTCTTACCCTCAAACATTTCACATCTTTTTCTCCCCCTATCTTGTTGAGATAACTGGCCACCCTCACTCCCTCACCGGCACCCTCCCTTAACACGACCAACCCTTCCACACTACCTCGATTCTCTCTCCCGTCGCCCTGTCATTCAGGGTAGATGTCTTTTTTTTTTGTGGACTATGATAGAAAGAAAATGGAATACCCATTCACTTTCTATTGATGAGTTACATCATATATAGTAGAGATTAGATTACACTAAGATATTTTACCTGCCAAATATGTATATATTGCCCCACTAGTTGTGGATATAGCTCTTTTTAGCCCAAAATAATATTCAAAAACCCTGACTTCAACCCCATTGAACACCTTTGGGAGGACCTTGACAGAGACTGTAAGCAAGTCAACTTGTCGAGCGAGATCCATCTGGATGACGGTCAAAATTATATACTGTTGAGTATTTTAATACTCGATTAAAGAGTTGATTATTTTGGCGGTACAACAAATATGTACTAATTTCCCTTTATTAACTACCGTAATGATGCTTCGGTGACTGGTTTGATCTATAACATGACCGAAAACAGGAAAAATGTTTGTCTTTGTTTTCCAAAATAAAAGCTTTTTTTTTTTTTAAGTTTGATTCAACCAAGATAACTAGTCTGCTTTCATGGACGACTAAATAAATATGAGAAAATTTAAATGACGATTAATTTTATAGTTGATTATTTATCAAATAATCAATTGTTGCACCTATATTATATACAGTAGGGATGTAACAATATCCAAACATCACGATACGATATCACGATATGAAGGTCATGATACGATAAGTATCACGATATTGTGGGAGGGGCGTTGGCAATATTTAAAAAAAGGTTAAAAAAAAGACCTCATACCAAAAAAGCACAATATTGCGCTTTTGTACATAACAGCAATGCATATAAACCACCTACAATTTCTAATAACAATATTGAGGCGCTTACTTGCTAATGCCCGCACACATTGAGTTCCTTCACTTTTGATCGCTTCACAAGCAAATTAGGTTTCCCTTCATCTGACAATTGGTACAATTTTAAACAAAGAAGGCCAAAACATCCCTAATAAAAATTGAATTGCACTAATAAACTGTCCACCAGAGGGTGCTAGAACTGCACAAAAAGAAATCAACCTGACTTTTTTAACAGATGTGTTCCTTTTAAATACTGTGAACATGACGACATTGTGGCAGTTTTAATATAAAGGATATTGCCCTTATCGTTACATCCCTAAAATACAGATGTTCTTTTCTTTTTTATTTGGAGATATGTACTATTCACAAAGAAATTAAGAGAATCTGTCTTAAAATCTTGTAATCCATCTTTATTGCAATGTATTGATCAGAAAAAAATGTGTCCCACATTAAAATGGCGCAGTCAACCAATCCATCATGGCAAAAGCATAGTAAATATTGTACTCTATGTTGAAAAAACAACTATACTGGTAGGGTACTTAGAAAAAAATATATACATACCGGTACATAAGAAAAGTAACAAAAACTATATTTCAAGCAACAATGTAACCAGAAAACATACTATAAAATAAGCATGCTCTAAGCATCGTTATATTTTTTTGTAATCAAATTTAAATATCCCTGAAAAAGGTTGTTTCTTGCTTTTGTATCTATCTGTAACAATTCAAGCGATAACATGGATCCCAGTAATGCAACTGACAAAACCGCAACCGGATAAGCTCCCCTTGCTTTGTTGTGTGGACTCCAACTTGTAAACAACGTTTATTTGTGCTGCTACATCCTGTTGAACTGTGTCGCAGTGGATGTGAAACGCACGTTGCTTTTGTAACCCACGCGGACGACATTGAGCTCAAAGTTTTGTTCAGCAGGAAGAGACACCATTACACCTGTCCTCAAATTACTGCTTTCACGGCACACATGAATTCAATTTATGGTTCTCTTAAGCTTGACCTTGCCGCTTGTGGAAAACTGATCAGCATCCTCTCGGGGGAACTATTGTCAGAGGGGCTGATGCCATTCAGAGGGTAAAATCCAAATCCAGTCAAGTTGCCTTTGGGCTTCTTGGTTCTGAGAATGTCACTTCGAGAAGGGCAATTTGCATTTGCTTCCCCTTGTTACCCTTAGATGAAGAAATAATCTACAGTTATAGTACTGAGGACTGAAACATTTCATATTCTTGATATTGTCCTTGGAATCGTCAACAGTTGATCGTGATACAGAATCAGTGAGTGCTGCACACTCAGCGGAAACCGCCGCCTTGAGCTTGTAACATATTCCTCTTCCTCTCTGAAGATTTGAACCCTGTCAGATCTCGGACTCGGAGATGACCTTGGGTTCATCGTTGCAGAAGTGCTGACCGGGTATGAATGGTACAAAAAGCGTTTACTGGTGGCTGGAGTGCTGCTTCTCTGTGGTTCACAATGTCCTTCAGAAGTCTTGAGAATGAGGTGCAAGCAACCAAAAGAAGATTGTGTTCTGATCATGCCAATGAAAATAGATAAGCAAAATACCGCTGATTAGCTGTAGAAGGGGTTGGGTTTTATAAAAATTGAATAATCGACATTGAATCGTGCCCTGCGATTGGTTGGCAACCAGTCCAGGGTGTCCCCCGCCTACTGCCCAGAGCCAGCTGAGATAGGCGCCAGCAGCCCCCGCGACCCTTGTGAGGAATAAGCGGTCAAGAAAATGGATGGATGGATGGACATTGAATCGATTTTACTTTTGAGCCTGATATTGATTCATAAAACCAGGAATCAATTATTTTAATATCTCTTTTTCCCATAAATTCATAAGAAAATAGAATTTTCAAGGGAATTTTCTTTGTTTATTATTTTCAATAGCAGATTGAAATGAAGTGAGTCAAATCATATCGAAAACAATCAAAATCGAATTGAACTGAACTCTTGTGAATCGAAATTAGAAACGCGATACCCAGGTCCTAGTAGAAAGACTGTAGTAAGAAAAGCTGATGATACGATTGGACTCATTTAACACATTTGCGGCAACTTGTTTGTGCAGTCTCAATTGTGCAGCTCCCAACCGATTAGTAAAATCCTTTTCTCTTAATTTCATTTAACCAAAAGAAGCCGAGAACCACAGCGCGGAGCTAGCCGGTTTACCGGTATACCGGTTTAAACCGTAACAAATACCGGTTTAAATCGTAATTATTTTTTGTTTTTTTGCTTTTTCTTTCTTTAAACGATTCAATTGCATCAAATCGAGCCATATTCAAACACACTTTGAAATATAGCAATAATAGATCGAGATATGTATTGAATCACAGTCCTGACAAGTTCATTCACAAGTATATAAAATGACAAAAGTTCCTCTTGAATTGAGCCGTACCATATCAAATCGAATTGTAATCCCACCGAGTTTAACCGAATCGTTCCACTTACAAATCAAACGGTCCTCAAATCATTTTGCACCCCTCGTATTGAAAAACATCGAGTCACCGTAATTCATCGCAGCCTGGAAGCTTCAGCGACCACTAATGAGCACAAGCGATATTTGCATCAAGTCGTGAATTGCTCGTGATAAAAACCCCAGATGGTCGTCATGTGAATCGGTCCAAACACGCTAATCTTTCAGGCCGTGTCATTGTCTTCTGCTATAGTTTGCAGTTTGCTGTACACGAGGTTATGCTGACATAAGTATGGGATGCATTACCTTTTCCCTGCGCATTGTCCAACTCTATTATGTAAATGAGCTCCTCTTCTATTGGACATGCTCGTGTTCGCCGGCGCGGGTGGCTGCAGGCCAAGCCGACATACACAACCCTTATTTACATTTCCTCTTGTCAAATGTAAATGTATCGTTTCCATGCTTGCCGTGCACGCGTTCTTGTGGCGGCGTTAACGGTTGAGTGCAATTGCGGCTTGCACACAAGGACATTTAGAGCGATTACGGAAGACAAAGGACAGCGACTGTGCCTCAAAGTATTGATGGTTCCCAGGAGAGACATACATGCCATATGCCATGCTCCCGTGCCTGCTTAACCACTTCCATGGATGATAAACAAATTTTTCCCTCTCTTTCGTGTCTTGCATGATTTGGTGTTATGGATGTGTTATGTAGGCTGATTTACCGGCACAACAACAACAACAACAAAAATCCACCATTGGTTTCCCTTCATGACAGTGAAGATATCCACACAGCTGTGGCATTTTTATATTTAGTTTTTTTAATGAAGGTAGCTTCGGATAACACAATCTCACCCAGGGGACTGCTTGTTTGGGAATAATTATCTCTTGCAGATGGCAGAAAGAGGGGAAAAGAACAAGGAGGGAGAAAGAAGAGATGTATGATTCATGAATGGAGGTCTCGATGATAGATAAAGTAGTCAAATATGCTGTGGATGAAAGTTTTGGGAGACCTGGCAATTAACACTGGATAGATTTGAACTGAAGAATGGCTTTATTGTCATTGAACATGCACAAGTATGCAGAAGGATTATAAAAGTTGGAGATTTTTCATTATGGTTCGTTTTTATTTCTTTTTTCTTTTTCAATTCAATTAGTTTTAATTAGGTTTTTAGAACAGGTTTGTGGTATGACTATTCAAGGTTATTGGGTCATTATGTTGTTAGTTGATGTGCAGTTACTATGTCCTTTGTGATGAAGTTTTCAGTTGCTATGTTCCTTAATTGTCACTCTTAGGGCCTGTATTTTAGGTTCTGTATTTGTGACATTGTATTGTTCTGATGTTGACGTCAGCTGTTATGCAGCTACTACTATGTCCCTTGTGATAATAAAGTTGTCAGTTGCTATGCAGTTATGCCCCTTGTGGTGATGAAGTTGTCAGTTACTATGCTGTCGCTATGTTCCTGTAATTGTCACTCTTAGGTCTTGTATTTTAGGTTCGGTGTTTGTGGCATTGTTACGATGTTGACAGTTGCTGTGCAGTCGCTATGTCCTCTGTGATGATGCAGTTGTCAGTTGCTATGTTCAGCATTGTATTGTTCTGATGTAGACATCAGCTGTTATGCAGCTGGTATGTCCCTTATGATAATAAAGTTGTTAGTCGCTATGCAGTTACGTCCCTTGTGGTGATGAAGTTGTCAGTTGCTATGCTGTTGCTATGTTCCTGTAATTGTCACTCTTCGGTCTTGTATGTTAGGTTAGGTTTGTGATGTTGACAGTTGCTGTGCAGTCGCTATGTCCCTTGTGTTGACGAGGTTGTCAGTTGATGTGCAGTTACTATGTCCCTTGTGATGATGAACTTGTCAGTTGCTATGTCCCTTGTGATGATGAAATTGTTAGTTCATGTGCAGTTGCTGTCATTTGCTCTGCCATTGCTATATCCCTTTTGATGATGACGTCAGTTGCTATGCAGTTGTGCCCTATAAGTGTCACTCAGGCTTGGATTTAAGGTTCTGTGTTTGTGACTCTTATTTTGTCATATATAAGCCTTTATTCAGCACAAAGCAACATAATAACATAAATCAAATCAAGTTATGTCTTGTTGTGTTGAGTTAAAATCTCTGACTGAGGTCCCCAAATTTTCTTCCGACAGATGAAGGTCAGAAACGGAAAAGATGACATGCAACTCTTTCATTCTTCATCCAAATTCCGCCATTCAATATTCATTATTCAGCTTCCACACGCACATAAAAACTGAGTTTGAGTTTTATTGACGTAGAAGCTGATTAAATGAAACTATTAGAACAAACAATGGAACAAAGAGGACATCAGATTTGGGATTAAATCCAGGTCATGTTTTTGGATGCGGGACAAGCAGCTGAATAGATTTTACTGTTGTGCAGCAGCTCGATGTGTATATTCTATTTAACCCACCTGACTGCAGTGTGTGTAATAGCACGCTACATTGGCTTATCTATTGAGGCTGACCAAATACAAATCTAACCAAAGCAAACTGCATCAATCCCCTGCTGCTGCTGCTGCCGTTTCCCAAACACGGGTGCGCATGCAACGCACTCAAATGTAAATGACTGCGGATTCACGCTGATGCAATGAAATGCCAATACCCTGACTGATCCAACCATTGCCTCTTAACATTTTATTTCCTTCAACACATACCCCCACCCACTCTATCGGTTTCCTCTTTCAATTCTGCCCTCTCTTACCGGGGCATCTCTGTCTTTTCAAGCTACTTTAAGAATGCTGACGGAGCCAATAAAGAGGGATGGATCAATGCTATGGATTCATCTTGAGACGAAGACCACTTCAAAGCCAGAGCAGAGAAGAGGTCAGAGAAGAAGGTAAAAACGATGATGTAGGAAATACGGTGGAAGGAACACGGACAAGAGGAAGCGGAAAAGATCGTACCATATTGAATAAGTTAGCGTTACGTTTCTAGAAGTGTCTGGTACTTTGGCACGGCTAAAACAATACAACCTAGTTGACACCTGATAACCCGTGACATCATAAAATGGCATATGAAAGAAGTACTCTTAACTGAGAACACTCCTCTTTACTGGCTTTACCCTCAGTGAAAAGCAAGAAAGTAACACGAAAAGCTATCATTTAATGTAATTCGCCTATTTTTTTCCCTTAAATTTTACCACTGGTGATTTTTTTTTCGCCATGAAATACTGCAGTGTACGGCGGTGTGGAACTGCCAGTGTGGAGTAAACGTGTTTGACTGGCAAATACGTTTGAAATGTATTTGCCAGTCCACGTCGGAACGTACATGCAAATATGTTAATGTACTCATAGGATAATTGCTAAAAATTTACATATGGGGTACGTGAATGCAGCAGTCAGTTCCCTGCAGCAATATGGGGGAAAATGACAAATGGAAATCCAGCACTGCAAACAATTAATTATAAATCATAAAAATTAAGTATAAATATACATCCATCCATCCATTTTCTTTCTTCTTTCTATATATATATATATATATATATATATATATATATTTTTTTTTTTTTTTTTTTTTTTTTTTTTTTAAACAGGCGAATGCACAGGTCAATACTCCATGGCATTATGGGAAAAAGGATTTGAACATAAGCCTACAAGTACATTTGAACATGTTGAATGTATTGAAATGTATTTAAAATGTATTGGGGGGGGGGAAACGGCATAAAGAAAATCTATAAAATACTTATTGTCCATTACATGAAACCCTGGATCTCTAGTTTTGAAATGAAAAAATAAACTACCCAAATGAGAATAAGCATTTATAGAAAATGGATGGACCGATACATTATATTAAAGTAAAAATAATTCAGCCTCCATTAGTTGTCCTTGAGTAAATTATTTAAAAAATATATATATACATTTAAGCTTTATTTATTGTCATAGTATTATTTAAATAGATATCAGCAGCTGTTTGCTTCTCTGTAAATTGTTTTTTTCTTCTGAACTGTGTAAAAGAATGCAGCATACGAAGCAGAGCACACAGAGGTGAACGCTGCAACAGCCCACGCATCGCCACTGGTGAAAAGCCCACAGCGGGTTCCAGGATACGTAACACATACGCATAATCTATCAATCATTTTCTTGGGCGAGAGCTCTGACAGTTGTTTGCACTTGTGCACCAGAAATGTAAATGATGCAGTATATGTAAAAAATAAAATAAAATGCTAGTCTAGTTCCTGTCTGATGACTCATGCAGGATTTCAATGCTCACATTTGCAAGTATGGAGATCCCCGAAGTGCACTGATAAGGAGGCATGTCTTCAAGTGAAAGGGATTACATAGGGATAACAAGCATTAAAACCAGGGGCAGAAGAGCGGAAGTGGAGGTGGGGGAAAGACAAAATCGAGACATCACCAGCACAGGATCAAGATGCGATCCTGATAAACCGACAGTATGTGAAAAGGTAGCTTTTTCGCCCACTCACTCTGCTTTTACTCGTGAGCAGCTGCTAATTTATGACACGAAAGCCTCCACCCACACCCACCACCTCCCAGTGCCTGAGGGGCACACATAAATCTACCATATCACTGTTAAAGACAAGGGCACATCAAGGACTGTAATAACCATGCACTGACCAAGTCACCCATTTTTACATACATAAAACATAAGGATTACGTTTGCTTAACTGGAAATGTGTTCGACTTGTTTCAGTATCTGGCTCGAGTTGTCCTCATTGCCACCCACATCTCACTTTTGGGCAGTGCTTCTCAATTATTTTCTGTCATGTAAGAAGAAAACAGTAAGAAGAAAACATCTGGCAAAATCCAGTAAAACAGCCGGGAGCGAACGGGATTGCTTCTGTGAAATTGGCTGGGAGTGAAAGAGTTAAGAAATATGGACCAATTTACAACAAAGAATAGCTTTATTAACTGTAACAGAAAAGATTTAAAGTGCATCTGAATTTCAAAAATAAAATTAAATCCTTCATTAAACTATAAACATTTTTTGACTGACCATGACCAAAAACTTTAACCTGCAAAACAAAAACATATAAAATAATTTGTGCTGTTTTTTTTTGCTGTGCGCATGCTCAGTGCAAACAAAGACCCTACACCACCGAGCGAATGCTCCCTGCTCACACTCTACCAATAATGAGAGCGCCACTGCCCCCTAATGTAATGGAGGTGCATTTGCACTTTATTCTAGGACAGTAAAAAAAATAAAAATAAATTAAAAAAAAAAAATTAAAAATAAAAAGCATGTTCCCCGAGGTCAAACGCGCCCCCTGGTTGGGCCCCCCCACTATTTGAGAAGCACTGCTTTAGGGGAAGAAATGTGTTTCTCAGGGCCCAAGATTGACAGTGACCCCAGGAAATCATATTTTCAACTTTGCGCCAGTGATGTGGTCCCCTGACTGTGAGTCAAACAGGTTCTGGCTCCTTATCACTGACTGGCTGTTTTTGCCAATTACAGAACAATGGGGGCCTTCAGAGCAAATCACAGGATGAATGAAGGAAGCTTCAGTTCAGGCTAATTACCAGGCTACGAAAGAATTCCAATGAGGCTGAGAGATGCAACACATGACATCACTTGGAATGTCAGATTTTGGAAAGAAGGTGAAAACAACTACAAAGGAGGAATAAAAAATAAAAAAAAAAGAGACACTTTTGCATCGTGGTGCGTGACAGAAAAGGAGAGCAATCAGAACAAAGAGGCAAAACAAAATGGATTATCGGAGTAGGAAAGGATCAGTTAATCTTATTGCGTCCCCCATCAGTGCACTTTGCCCTGCAATGTTACAGGAAACAAAGAGGAGGCAGGTCCACTATATTCCAAAACAATGTTATTGAGTCATCTTGCTGTAATCATACTGCGTGAGAGTACGTGCACGCAACTCATTTACATTCACTCCACGTGTGCACGGAACGCCGACACCGCAGGTACCGGCAAGAGTCATGCAATCAAAAAAAAAAAGAAAACAACAACAACAACAACAAATAGAAAGAGAATTAATATCAGTAGAGCGCAGACCTCCGCTGACGCCGAACAGGTTTGTCTGACTTGTTTGGTTGAGGGATCATGACATCGGATGCCATTTTGTATTTCACCGCACAACTTTGCCTCAATGTGAAGACTGTTACAGTGAAAAGCGACATCTTCTAAACCAGAGATGGGCAACTTAAATGATTTGGGGGGGCCACAATTTTTCATCAGAGCTACTGGTGAGCCACATAGGACAACACACTTACCAACCAGATTCAAGGATGGTACAAAACTGGCACAAAACAGTAAACAACAATTAAGTTCAAGAACTCATTTTGTGCATTTTTCCCCTTAAAAAAACAAACAAACAAATATATACATTAAACATATAAACATATACATTATGTCATTCCAACTCGGCAAAATATTATTTGGCCTAATCACATTGTAGTTTCGGGCAGTAGAAGACCCAGTGCAAGCGCAACAAAGCCATGTCTTCCATCTAGTGGTGAATGGTGCCATTACAACTTAAAACAGGGGTCGGCCTGTCCGAAAAATGACTCATTGGTAATTGATCATTTTAAAACGTTAATATTTGCAAAGATTTATGGCAATAGAGTTCTCGATCGGTGTCTTAATTGTAATCAATTATCAACATGTGATTCAAGCTAATTTGATCAAATTTGCTATTGCAGACGTGTGTATGAAACTGAAGAAGTAGCTCTCAATTTCAAACATATTGCTGACCCCTGACTTAAAAAAATAAATAAAATAAAATAAAAAATAAATCAAATGCAATATACATTTTCCAACAAAAACATCTATTTTTTTTAATATTGAAAAATAAAAATCTCTAACAAAAAAATTATTTATTGACTTTTTATTTATTTATTTATTTATGTACTTATTTCCAAATATAATCAAGGGGCTATACTCAGAGTGTGGTCTATCTACAAATATTGATTAGAGATGTAACGATACCGGCAATATCGTGATTTCATGATATTAAAACTTTCACAATATCGTCGTCATCATGTTTACAATATTTAAAAGCTACACATCTGTTAAAAAATAGGTTGATATCCATTTGTGCAGTTCTAGCAAACTCTGGTGGCTAGTTTAGTGCATTTTAATTTTCGTTCGGGATGTTTTGGCCCTTCTATGTTTAAAATACACTAATTGTCAGATGAAGGCGATTGTAATATGCTTGTGAAGCGAGTCAATACGTGGAGGAACTCAATGTGGGCTTACATTAGCGAGTAAATGCTTCAATATTAAGTGTTATTAGAGATTGGAGGTAGTTTATATGTATTGTTGTGTACAAAAGTACAATATTGTGCTTTTTTTTTAGTATGAGCTTGTTTTTGTTTTTTACAAATAGTGTGACTTTTTTAAATATTGCCAACCTTCCCACAATATTGTGATAATTATCGTATCGTGAGCTTCATATCGTGATAATATCGTATCGTGATATTTGGATATCGTTACATCAAAACAAATAAGCGACATACACTACAGTAAAGATCCTTTGGCCTCATATTTTTGTCGGTATTTAAAAGCTTCCCACTACAGGTTTGGTGTCATTTTCATTGCAGTCACATGACCAGTTAGCCCTTTCTTTCTCTACTTTCCCATGACACCATTTCCCTTGGCTCATGCTTGGTCTCATATCTATTTTTTTATTTTTTTTTTTAATGCAGAAAATCCAAGCATTTTCCTGTAATTAAATGTGCGCATTAATAATCACAAGTACACGTGTCACTTTAGCTCCCTTTTCATCTTCATTCTCTTCTTTGCTCTCTCTTTCTCTCACACTCGCACTGCTGCAGAGTCTGGATTAGACTCTCAACAATCAAGCGGCTTTTTGGAAGAAAAGGCTCCTAAGAGAGGGGCCGGTGGTGGTTGGGGACATCCCATCTAATGTAATTTCAGCGATGTTCCAGCGATAAATGAATAAACTCCTCACGGCATGAGGCGTAATTAATTTAGAACGTCGAAAATGAAATCAAGACGGGATCGGAGGCCAGACGGAGGAGGCGCACTGATACTTTTAAGATGACGGAGAAGAAAGATGGGTGTTATGTTCTTTGTAAACAAGCGTCTGCTGATATCGGGGTCACGGAGCATGTGAGAAGGTGACGTCTAATTATTGCCTGTGGAGAATATTGGAGCTGAAGGGCTGCTTGTGATTGGTCAAGTCAATAAGGGCAATCATCACGAACACCGCAATGGAGAGATTACATTGGAATTATATAAAAGGGTTCCTGTCTTTTTTTTTCTTTTTTTTTATACACAAATTGCTCCAGAGCAAATGAAACACGACAATTTTGTTCACATTCATGAGCGAGCTCTCATGTGGTGAGAAACATGCTCGGATCAATTACTGACTGATTTTATTTGCAGACAGGTAGGTACGACTATCATTGATGAATAACAAATAGAAAATATTGACATTTACTGTATGACTTGGGCAAATAAAAAGTGATGAAGAAAAGAGTATGTTGGAGCCAAGGAATGGAGAAGCTTTATTTTGTCAGGTTTAGACTTCGACTTAGACTTAGACTTGACTATTGATCCCTTTGGGATGGCTCCCTCTGGGAAAATTATATATCCAGCTGCAATAAGAACAGATAATAAAATAAAAAATAAATCAATCAATCATTAAATAAGGTTATTACACCAGAGATTTAATTAATAATAATAATAATAATAATAATAATAATAAAAAAAATTTTTTATCAATCAATAAATAAGGTTATTAAGGTTAAAAAACTTTTTCCAAGTTTTTTTTTACTATTTTACACCATAAACTGCACTGTATACTGTTTACCATCAATAGAAAAGGGTAGAAATAGACACTGTTAGAAGATAGAAGAATAGAAGATATCCTACCTAAAATGATGAAAAAAAAACAAAAAACAAAATGCACTTGCTTTCTTTGAACCCATGATTAGAGGCTAATACACGATGAAAAAAAAAAAAAAAAACACTCAGATTTGCGTAAATAATAATGAACAGGTCTGCTCCGAGAGAACTTTGAACACGAATGTGCTACAGAGGAAGCATCTGGGCATTTGAGTTAGCTCGGCTCCCGAGTGAGTTGCGTTCAGTTACGCTCGTTTTTTTCAGTTTGGTCGAGAGCCGATTTTTTTGGACGAGTTCTGAGATATAAAATTCTCAAATTTTCTGGTCGAAAACCGATTTGGTCGAGAACAGAAGCGTTCGAAAACCGAGGTTTGACTGATTTCAAAAGGAAAGTCAGCCATCTCACAGGTAAAGTCTGGCTTCACTTTCAGCAGTCCGCGTCGCACTCTGCTAACAAGTCGAACTGTGGCGCATATATATACTGTACAATATATGATTTTACTGCCTTTATGGGAGCACAGGGGAGCTCAGCCCCCATCGGCTCCCACATAACTCAAAACCCGATAAAGACATCCTGTTCACTATTTCACAAGGGCGTCTCGTGCTTGACAAAACACTTATCTTTATGTGTTTTACTTTGTGCAGTAAAAGACAGGTACACTGCACTGACTGAGATTTAAAGATCGCATTTGACCTTGGCAACTGGCAGTGCTGTGAAGATAAGCATTCAAGAGACTTACACTGCTTGGAAAAAAAAAAAAAAAAGGAAGTGTTGGGCATGTTATCACAGTGTGGCCCAAACATCCACTGACTCGTGCCTATGAATACAGTTTTGAGAACACATTACGGCAGATTTTTGCCTCATTTGTCTCAATTGTTGAAAGCATTAAAACGCAAATCCCTTCGTGTGTCGAACGTGCTAATCCTATGACATCAGTAATGCTGCTTGTCAAGTTGCGGTTCCAGCTATTATTGGCCATTTGATTTTTCACAGTCACATTCTTATTCCCCGAGTCGCACCCAGCTGGCAGCCGCGGAGCTGGAACTAAGCTCATTTTGGCTTGCTAATTAGAACGCTTCCTTAATAAACGCGACGAGCCGCGCGGCCATGTTTGACTGTGTTGCCTTTCATACGAGGCTGCAAACAGCAAGTTGGATGATTTTCCATTTGATTTAGCAGAGGTGATTGATGGCGTGAGCGCCCCCAACAAGGAGAAAATGAAAAATGTGTTTGTGTTGCTCGACCACGGGCGAAAGAGGGACAAGCTCATCAGACAAAACTCGCGGGCGCTGCTGCTACAATCGCATCGGCGTCGGAAGCGCCTCCCCCTCTTTTGCGCCGCGCACCTCCATGTTAATGGATGGAGCGAAAGGAGGGTCTCATTTGCCAATGTGTCTGCTGCGGACTGATTGCGGCGAGGTGATGAATGGCTGACGGAGGCTCGGTTGGGGTGCAGAGGAAACAATTAGTGCCATGTTGATCTCGCCTCTTCTCCTCTGCCCTCCATCCATCGCTTATCGCCCTCCCTCCCTCTTCCTGTGTTCTCCGAGTCAATCATTCTCTATCTGTGTTGCCATCTCATCAGCTAAAGCAGCTCACTGGTTATTTCCCTCCTCATCTCTCTCTCCCCTCGACAAATTCCCACCTTAGCGACATTAGTATCAATATTCAGCTTGAGAGAGGGAATAAATAAATATGGAAATAGGGAAGAGACGCATGGTACGGAAGAGGATCAGGGCCAGTGAAGAGGAAAAAAACAAAAAAAACAAAAAAAACAAGGCTTGGCAAGATTCTCAATTCATTCTCAGAATTCTGACTTTAAAGTGAGAAACCCACTTTGTGGCATAGAGCTATGAATTGTGGGGGAAGTCAAGAAACAAATACCAACTTTGTTTTCAAATTGCAAAAAAAAAGCCATAAGAATTAAAAATCAATCGAAATATACAGAATCTACAGAAAGTCAGAATTCTGAGAATAAAGTCAGAATACTTTATTCTCAGAATTCTGACTCTGACTTCCCCCCACAATTCATAGCGCCACATCAGAATTCTCACTTTAAAGCAGGGGTGTCAAACTCATGTTGGCTCAGGGGCCGCATGGAGGAAAATATATTACCAAGTGGGCCGCATCGGGAAAATAACGGTATATAACTACCATCATTTAAACGCAGTTTTGTGGACCAGTCCTAAATTATGGAGCTCAACTGTAATCATGTTGTTCCGAAAAATAACACAATTGCAAATGGAACGCGGCAACACTTTGCCGGTATACGTTCTGGACGTATTAAATCGACCTGTTTTGCATATATATATATAGTGTTCCCAGAATGCATTGCGTGACGCAGTTAATGACGTTATAAGGACGCTAATCGCTAATCCTTGTCATCTATCTGTGTTAGCAGTAAATTGAATTTGTGTCGTATTTAACACGTTTATGTCGGCCTATGTCTATGATTTAAAAAAATAAATAATAATAATAATAATAATAATAATTTAACAAATCGTAACTTTAAGTTGTGTGTAAAATAATAACATCCAGGACGATTCCCCCGTGTAATTATTATAATTACTATAATAATTGTGTAATTACAAATTTTATACATTTTGATTGTGGCCGGCTGATTAATTAATTTGTCTGACATTAAAATTTATTTTTTTGTTTTTAACTTTACAAAATCATCTCACGGGCCGGATTAAACCCCTTTGCAGGCCTGATTCGGCCCGCGGGTCGTATGTTTGACACCACTGCTTTAACGTGAGAATTCTGATGTGGCGCTATGAATTGTTAAAAGTTATTCTCAGAATTCTGACTTTCTGACTTCTTCCCCACAATTCATAGCTCTATGCCACAAAGTCAGAATTCTGACTTTAAAGTCAGAATTCTGAGATGAAAGTCAGCATTCTTGGGATTAAGGTGAGAATTCTGATGTGGCGCTATGAATTGTGGGGGGAAGTCAGAAAGTCAGAATTATGATAAAGTATTCTGACTTTATTCTCAGAATTTTGACTTTAACGTGAGAATTGCGTCTTTATTATCAGAATGACTTGAAAGTCAGAATTCTGAGATTAAAGTCAAGTGAGAATTCTGGGGTTAAGGTCAAAATGAACACTTTAAAGTCAGAATTCTGAGATTAAAGAAGAATTCTGTCTTTAATCTCAGAATTCTGACTTTAACGTGAGAATTCTGAGATTAAAGCCTAGTGAGAATTCTGAGGTTAAAGTCAAAATGATCACTTTAAAGTCAGAATGATGAGATTAACACGCCTACATTTTAAAGTCAGAATACTGAGAATAAAGTCAGAATCCTGACAAGCTTTATTTTTTTTCTCTTCACTGGCCCTATTCCTCTTCCCTCACATTGTGAGTGGCAAGAGGACAATGGAGCGTCTCCTTTTTGTAATGCCAGCGTCATCAGTGGGGGGGGGGGGGGGTGTTTGCAAAATAAATGAATGGGGGCATCCCTGTCACTTTTGTTCTTGCTTCATCATCTCTGTTGTTATTGACTTTACAATGTCACCTTCAAAGACCACCCCGCAGCAATTAAAGTCAGCCACCGCAGTGATTGCTTAGCAGACAAAAATCTGACCCGCCTTTCACCTCCCAGGAACAAAAGATATTATTCCGTCTTGTGTCTAGAGGGGGTTGCAGTTAGCCGAAGACGCAAGACACTATGTGGTGCTGATAAATAGGACGTGTTCAAAAATCATTGCGTACCATTAGTGTGGAAAAATGAAACTACAATGCAGTGTAATCTCTATGGTCAAATGCCCTTGAGCTTGTCACCTCACATTTTTATGACACAAAAAAAAAAAAAGACCTGCTTTAACAAGTGGCAAGAGAAGAACAACAAAGCGCAAGTAGTAGGGAGCATATACTATATTATTATTCAATTTTCTGAAAATAATCCCGATAAATCGCATTTTTCTACTTCTATTTTCTATGACACTTGCAACAGATATTTACTTCGATACAATCTTGTAATTATTGCTGTCATGGCCTGGGTCCCATGCGCCAGGGGTTCATGACCTGTTATGCGTCTGTTTAGGTACTGATGTAACAAGTGTCTGTTTACAAAACGTGATGTTCGTGATGTTAACCTTTAATCCTTTAGGTGACGTCTGGACCTATGTGATGTCGTTCTTTAGTCCTTTATGATTCACTGTCTGTGGGTGCAGTCTGAGGATTGTGTGTGGTTTGCCGGATCATTGTCCAACTGTCCTGTGTACAGCGTCAGAGTTTCTGCCTCTCGATGTGAATAAATGGAGAAAATCTTATTTTTGTCTGCATTTGGGATCCAAACCTTTCAGTACACAATAATTGCAGAATCAAACAATGTATATTCACCAACTATTCTATACTTGCCTTTTTTGGTGAATGTAATTCTTCTACTGTGAAATACAATTATTCACAAAAACGATCCAAACTGGCTCAGCTTTATAGGCACCTTTCTTAATTTTTTTTCCCCACAGAAGCAATTCTCAAAACTGAGCGTGGCAGGTTTAGTTATACAGTACAGTCTGTGACTACAAAAACCTGCGACTACAGGAATATGGTATTTTAATAAGGCTTTGCAAACAAGTGAATATTGTAAAACAATACTACAGTGACAGTAAATTCCTTTGTTTTATCTAGTAATGTGTGTTTAATAGGGTAAAAAAAAATAAAAAAATGTGTCTGTGTCCTCTGGGCTTGCAAGGCTTGAATCTCCCCATGCAACGGATTCAAAAAGAAATTGCATTGTCGACAGAATAAATGCCTCAAGTAATCTCTCAGAATTTGTAATAATTTAGCAAGACCAAAAATAACAACCCCATTCTGTCAGCTGTGAATGACACCAAATATTGGAAGGATTTACTTTGGGATAATGTTGCAGAAATGGCTTAATATATTTTAATCCTCCATTTGCACTGTTGTGATTTTGCTTTCCTACTTAAGGTTCTCTTTTGTTTGCTACTCAGTGTTTTTCGTCCATCGCATTTGATGTTTTCATGTTGACATCGACATACGTAGTTTGTGGCTTTCTTTTACCTAAAGCAAAACTCTTTAGACATCTAACAACTATACAAACACATGCAAGTTGGCTATCTTTAAGTCAGGTTGACACAATGTATGCTATGAAAAACACAGAAAATTGCTTTTTGAAATCTTGCCACATGATCTGAGGGCTTACATTTTTTTTGCATTTCAAATCCTTGTCGCTAACGAGAAGCCCTCGCATGTAAAAACACAACATTTGAGCCTTTCAAACGGAGTGAATTGGGTATTCGTTAATGAAAGAGCTGCCAAAGTGTGTGCAGAAAAGCTCTCCAGGCTTTTGCAAGCCATTATGATGAGCCCTCCTGGAAATGAAGAGAGCGAAAGGGCCTTCAATGGGATTTTTTTTTTTTTTAAGATAATGCGTGTGGGAGTGTTGTTCTGTGTTTGAGCTAGTAGGCAGGCAGCCGTGTTCATTGGCCACTTTATTAGGTACGCCTGTACAATCTCATGAAATCCAATCCAACAGACTTTATTAAAAAGAGAGTTGTCTCGATGTAAATAAGCCATTATTACAGAAATTATTTTTTAAAATGTATTTTTATAAAGTGAAGTCTGGAAATATTGTCTCAAAGTAGCAAGTTTACTTTTGTGATTAAGGGCTATATAAATAAATTCCACTTGACTTGACTTTGTTACTTTTTACAGCAAGTAATTAGTAAAGTAACCAAGTAAAATTTTCAAGCAAGTTATAAAGTAACAAAGTTACTTTTCCAAAAAAATCAAAATTAAAAAAAAATAAAAATCAGTAATTAGGTTACTTTTTCAAGTAATTGATTGAGTAATGTAACGAGGCTACTTTTTCAAGCAAGTAATCAGTTAAACTAAATTATTTTTTTAAGCAAGTAACCAGTAAAGTAACCATGTTACTTTTTAAGCAAGTAATCAGTAAACTAACTAAATTACTTTTTCAAGCACGTAATCAGTAGCTTACTTTTTCAAACAAGTAATCGGTAAAGTAACAAGTTACTTTTTAAAAGAAGTAATCAATAAAATTAGTTGCTTAAAGTTGCTTTTTCAAGCAAGTAATAATTTAAGAAACTAAATTACTTTTTTAAGCAAGTTACTTTTTCAAGTAACTAGTACAGTAACTGAATTATTTTTCAAGCAAGTAATCAGGAGCCTAACTTACTTTTTCAAGCACGTAATCAGTAAAGTAACAAGTTGCTTTTTAAAACAAGTAATCAATAAAAAGACCAAGTTGCTTTTGAAAAGAGTAATCAGTAAAGTAACTAGGTTACTTTTTCAAGCAAGTAATCAGTTAAGTAACTAAATTACTTTTTCAACCAGTAAATTAGTACAGTAACAGAATTAATTTTTCAAGCAAGTAACCAGGAAAGTAACTAAGTTATTTTTTCAAAGTAACTGCGGCAACACTGGGCAGTGGGTGAGGTTTTGCCCCTGTCCCAGTGGTGGCCCCCTTATGTCCTCATTTTCATCGTCCTTCTTTCGGTCCCACACTTTACCTTACTGACCAAATTGTTGACCTCAAAGCATACATACGTCTTCATTAAACCTACTTGGCTCACACAAAACCTAAAAGCATCACCAGCACGCACACAACTGCGTTGGAAGGCTTGTGCACGTGTGTGTTGCACCTACCCGGTGTGGGTCCTGGAATGTGGCTGACAATGACAGAGAAGCAGGACAGCGGGTAATGGAGTTTGTAGCAGTGGCGAGTGCATCACGGCGACAGATGCTCGTCCCCTGGGACACTGTGGGGGACGAAGCACTCATTCACTGGCGTTTGTCGCATCGTGGGAGGACACGGAGTAACCCTACGGACACACACGGGTGGAGACAGTGATATGTTACACATTCGCAGATGGTCATGGGAGGGAGGGACGGGGTTTGTTGAACCATGAACTGTACTAAGAGATGGACAAAGCTAGATCTGGAGAGTGAAGCCAAAATGGAAGCCAGCCTGTAGGGTCAATTTCAGTTTTATGGGCAATTACTCCCAGTAAATTTATGAAGAACAATTGGAAGAGGGTTAGGGATCCTGACATTCCATTCCTCTGCAGTGCTCCCTGTAATCGTCTTCCCAATCCTGTTTGAGTTGACTTCATTTTTGTGACTACCAGACATACTGTATAAAGAAGAACTATAAAGTCAATGGATTATTTATATCGAAAATACAATAGTTACCAACATCCACTTGTCAAATACTGTACACAAATAATCACATAGACTCATTATCACAAACACTATGATGAGAAGAGCTCTTTGTCGCTGTTTACCAGGGAAAAAAGGACTCCATTCTAGCACACTACAAAAGTAGAGGACACAAAAAATTAGCCTGCAGATGTTTGTTGCTGCAAAAAAACATTGATGCTCTGGTCATGCTCAGGCACTACCTTTAAAAGGGTGGAGAGACTAATTTTGCCATGTGCTTTAATGGGGCAAATGTGTCTGCGTTTGGACTCTAGTGCAGTTTTGACCACATCCTCTCATCCCATTTATCTGGGGTGAGGAAAACACAGCTTTGGTTGTACATTGGGCAAAGAGATTACCATTTGTGTGAAGGAATACTTCATTTGATATTTTCTTAGTTTTTGTTTGTATTTTGTTTCCCTCTCTGATTCATTCAATGTGCAAACTATTTCTACATAATGTAAATGCACAGCTTATACTTATGGACTGCCTCACTTTTAACAAACTCTTATTGTCAATTTCTTGCTGGAGAATAAGTTGTTCACTTTCTTTTTACATACTGACGTTCACCCAGGTTCAAGTGGACCTCCAGGAAACAGTGTATGGTGGATTTCACAGATCCCGTAGAATCATTCAAAGGAGGTTTCCATGAGCTCTTCAGATTATGTAAAGTGGCCATACCTGTGACTACAGATTCCTGTGAATGCAGCTTTTCCACACTTAAAATGGCCAAGACCTAACCGCAACAGGGCAGGCAATCCATACATTAGTCTCGGACCTAAGAGACTGGTCCATATCAATGACAAAACAGCACAGTATTGATGGTCAGTTGGCTGAAAATCGTTTGGCCATTACTGGATAAAAACAGGCTATCATGCAGATTTAAACCATGAACAAACAAATTCTTAATTTTTGTGAGGTTCTGGGAAAATATTACATCTGCAGAAGATCCTAATTGAACTCATTCACTCCCAGCCATTTTCACGGAAGCAACCCCCTTCCACCCCGGCTGTTTTACTGGATTTTGACTGATTTTGCAAGTCCCACAGAATATTGTGTTCTATTGCTATAAAAACATGGAACCTACAAAAAGAAAGATTAGCGTTTCCTCTTTCATCAGGAAAAAAAAAAAAAAAAGTATGTTGGTATCCG